>NC_051323.1:75885942-75947850 GCF_015220235.1 Choloepus didactylus | reverse complement strand
AAAAAAGTCTTTGCACAGTATGTTCAAACTGTGAGCTTCTTCATTGATGGTTTCTGGCTTTTTATCTTGTTCCTCTGGATGGGCCATCATTTCCTGTTTCTTTGTCTGTCTTGTAAACTTTTGTTGCACATTGTACCTTTTAATATTTCAAAGGGCTAACCTTGAGATTTAGTCCCTGAGCTGTCTGATCCTTAAGTTTGTATCCAGTTAGCGAATATAACAGAGATTTTCTTGAGTGCCAGAAGCTAACAAAAGCAAAGAACATAAACAAACAAACAAGAAACACCTTTCACAGTCTTTGCCAATTGGCTCTGCATCAGCTGTGCTCTCCTTCAGAGTTTTGCCCTCCTATCAAGAAGAGCAGCCCAAGGAATATTTGAGGTACAGGGTCCTCTCTGTCTTTTTTTTTGAGCCTGTCTTGTCCTGGGCTTGTGCTTGCTCATTGCATTAGGAATCCCCCCATTTACAGGAATCTGAAAACCCCTTTCACTCCCTATAAAGGAGACTTTCTCTCCCCCTTCCTGGTGCTCTAATACATGACTTAAAGCAGGTAACTTTTGCCTCAGGTTTATTTGATTTAATTGTTTCATACATTGCTTTAGCTGTCTGCAAGCTGCTTCTGCCTGCAGGGCAAATTCTGGGAGGACAAGCCAGAGAGGAGTTTCCCAGTTCAGCCTTTCAGCTGCCACCCAGTAGATTGGCACCGACACACAGGCACCACAGTACACGCACAGGGGTTGCTCTGCTCACTCCGGAACAGGGGAGGGAACCACGATGGGAGCACAGACCGGCTCCACACTGTGCAGGGGAGGGGCTGGCAAGGCGGCCATGAGCTTCTCCTACCACCTTACAAAGCTGGGCTTTCTTGATTCAGCACTTGTCCAGTTTCTGCAACCTGTTAACTATTTTCTGGAGTTCTGAGGAAGATGGCTCCACCAGTTTTTGCTAGTTGCTCAAATATTCTGTGAGGGAAGACACTCTGGGGAGTCCCATGCCACCACCCTGGTCAGCCGAAGTTCTCAGGCTTGTTTGAAGTCCTTATCTGTTAGCTCCAATAGCTGGATCCTCTCTGGGAACTGTTTCTATTGATCAGTTGCTCTTCCTTCTTCTCCCACATCTAGCAGTTTTTAATGTGAGTGAGTTTTAGTGTGAATGATTTGTTACAGGCTCTGGATTATCTTAGTTCCCCATAAAGAGTGTTGAGTTCTGCTTTGGCAGGTAGTTACACCCCTGGAAAGCCACCTTAATCCTGGGGGTAGGCTTTGTCGGAGTAGGTCTGTCTCAACTTTTCCTTATTCACAGGATGGTCCTTAACCCTAAAGCAGGGCTTTTCTGGGGTCACAACTGACAGTCTAGAGTGCTCAGCACTTCCCTGTCTGGGCTGGACCTGAACCTCAGTATCTCCCCAGAGCCGTGTGGCCTCTGAAGTCTTTGCTCAGCTCTTGGCCCCCACAGGATAGGGACACTTCCTGGGTTCTCTCCCTGGTCCATGCAGATTTGGGGGTTCCTCCTTCCCTGAGGCTCCCTCCTCTCCAGACCTGTGCTTCTCAAATCCCAACTTCCTTGGCATCCTGAACTCTCATCTCAGTTTCCTCAATTCCACACCACCATCCAGTGTTTTAGGAAAAAGCCTCAGGGATGGGGATGAAATGAACGTGAGGCTGGTGTAGCCTGCTTCCCTTCTCTCGAGGATAATTTCCCTGTGTTAATTGCATCTAATGCCCGCATATAATGGCTTTACTTATTTGTGCAGGTTTTATGGTGGTTTTTAATGGCAGGACAACTCCAATGCCAATGACTCCATCCGGCTGGAACCCTCCTTCCTTACCTCTGAAGGGTGGGAGGACCGGGAATCACACTTGGACGGTTATGAACACAGATGTCTTCAAACCCACCCATGCCCTTGCTTGGTCTGCAAGAGTTGTAGGCATGTACCTCGATCCTTTCTCTGTAATAGCAATAGGGCTACAGCCCCTCTGAGCTCTTCAAAGGGGCCGAGCTGCTTTACAGTGCCAGCTCATTTCACCCGCACACCCACCTGTGACGTAGGTTCCCTGATCCGTCCCAGTTTATATTGGGGAAACTGAGTCAGGTTGCGTCCAAGGTACTTGCCCAAGGTCACAGGGCTAATAAGTGGGAAAGCCGGGATGTGAACCCAGGAAGTCTGATGGCAAAGCCTGTGCTAGTGCCCACACTATGCTGCCGTTTAGAGAGGATCCCAATCGTTTTGCGATTCTCTTATACGTATGTTATGAAAAAATCACAGTCCCATCAGAGCCACCCAGGCCAGATCTCCGTCCCAGCTTGGGATACACGGAGTCTGTCTGCTTCGTTAATTTCCCTCTCAATGGGCATCAGGTGCAGAGAAGAAAGGCCGGTGGCGAGGCTGAGGGGGCCGAGAAAACCCAGTCCAACCACGGGGCGCAGGGCAGGGCAACCCGGGGTGCTGCAGGGAGCTGTGGACGCCCCCAGCTGGGGACTGGATGTGTGGGAGCCCCAGCCCCAAGACCGGACTGGCAAGGGCAGGCCCATCAGGCAGGGGCCCTGAGGAGCCAGTGCGGCAGGCGGGAGATGGATGGGGGTCAGGGGCTGGGGGTGGCCACCCCACTGTGCGCTGCCTTCGGAGGGAAGTCGAGCCCCAGCTCTGCCTCTCGCCAGCTGGGGACACCTGGGCCTCTCTCTTAAGCCTCACTCTCTCCACCTTTGGATCCATTTGGAATTGACTTTGGCTTCATGGAACAAAAAACCTAAATAACGATGACTTAAGCCAGGGGCTAATTTCTCTCAAGCCTCAAGGAACCCAGAGGCAGGTGGGTTGAACTTGAGCAGCTCGGTCCCCCGAGCCCAGACCGTGGGCTCTTCTCTCGTGGCTGCAGCTGCTCCGGCTGCGGTGACTCCATTCCAGAAAGGAGGAAGGAGAGAGGGCAAAGGGCAGAAGCTGAGCTTGTCCCACTCCCCTAAGGCGCTCTCCGGAAGCCCCACACAACGGCTCCGGTTTACATCCCATCGGCCCGGACCCCGCCTCTCGGCCCCTGCGCGCGGGCCGGCTGGGAGACGCAGCTTTTTCAGTGGGGCCCGTAGCTGACCTCACCAAATGAGGATTCTGTGAGAAGAGCTGATGTCCAGTCTGTGCTGCCAGAAGTTTCCACCGCGGGGCCGATGGTGGTACTCCCTCCATGAGAGAATGAGATCAGGAAACCCCTGTAAATCCCCTAGCATGTTCCTGGCTCTAATTCATGAGTTTTCAGGCATTTGAGGAGCTTTTCCAACAGTCACTCTAAGAAACATCTTCACGAGAGGCCGACGGCAGTGTCACCCGCAGAGGGGAAAAGAAGTGCCCAAGCCCTGACATGTCAGCCCCCACGAGGAGCGGAGCCCCTTGGAGGGACTGGACTCTTTACTCGGTCCGCGGGGGTCAGACCTCAGCCCGGGTGCCCTCTGGTGGGGGCACGAGCACAGGCACTTGCTTGTCTGCCTCAGTTTACCCTGGCCTCCTCCCTCCTCCCAGAGTTCTGGATTTAGCCCCCGTCCAAGGAGCTCCTTCCCCTGTCAGCCACATGAGCAGGTGGGCTCTTCCCCGGCCCTGGAGTGAGGGTCCTGGCTGGTCTGAGCTGTCGTGTTTGTATTAACCAGGGCCCATCAGGTGCTGGGACAAAGGTGTTTATTTCTCTCTCGTGTGACAGCCTCGGAGGCCAGTGCTCCGGGTTGGTGGGTAGCTCTGTGCACGCCCAGCGCCGTGTCATCGTGTGCATGGTTAAGGCTGACAGTCCCTGGGCTCCGGCCACAGTGGGGAGCAGGAGACCCCATGCCTGGCACCCTGAGAGCCCCTCTGGGAAGTGGCTCGCAGCCTGTTGGCTCCCACTCGCCAGCCGGGGGTTGGGAACGTGGTCCCTGCACAGGTGCTTAGCGACAGCCCCAGGACCGATCTTGGTAGCCGATGGGGGTCTTTGCCCCCGGGCAATGCCTGTGCAGGCCCCTCTCCCATGGGTGCAGCACGCTCCCTCCCCCCCAAGGAGATGGGCAGGAGCGGGGCTCAGAAAACAGGCCCCCATCCTGCTGGGCAGGAACTGCCAACGCTGGGTCGTGGCTGTCAGAGCCCCCTCTCCAACCCGGAACTGAATGGAGGCAGGTCCTGGGAGCTGCCCGCCTGCCTTCTGAGGCCTTAGCCAGGTGCAGGGGTGGGGAGGAGAGCCTGCGTGACAGGGGAACCACCTATGCATACCCCGAGACGCCCTGAGGTGCTGGAAGTGGGGCTGGGGCCGGGGGGAGGTGCAGGGGGGTGTGCCCAGAGGGCGACAGTGTTGACCTGAAATCACAGGCTCCAGAGCTGGACCTAAAGCTGGGGGACCCCAGTGACGCCCTCTCTCGACCTTGGTGTCCTGCTTCTGTGGGAGCTGAGAGGAGTGAGGGGTGCAACGTCAAGCAGAAGGGCCTGGGGCACGGGCTCGGGAGACATCAGGGGCCTTGGCAGGGATTTGGTTTTTGTTCTCTGAGTCCTGGGGAATGTGTCAATCAGGACCCACCTGGATGAGGGGACAGCAGCCCAGCTCATGTGCCGTAGGCAGCCAAGGGACCCCCCCTGGCTCACACAGCTGAATGACATGGCCATAGGTGTGTCACTGGCGCAGCTGCTTGCAGACCCCTGGTGCCGTCTCCCGGACTCGACCTCTTCCCATCGTCCGCTCTGCTTCCCCCCGGGGGACTTCGTCCTCAGGCTTGTGCCCCACAAGGTCACCATGTGGAAAGAGGATGGCCCTCTCCTGTTTGTCCGGGGCCACTCCCGTGGAAGGCTCTCACTGGACCAGCTCCCGTCCCGTGCCCACCCCTGAACTGGTTGCTGTGGCAGCGGAGGGCTGGGTGGGGTCGGGAAGAGGCCAGGGTGACACTGGACCGAGGCCGACAGGAGCAGGGGGCTGTGCAGAGGAAATCGGGGCAGGCAAACGACAAACGTGGTGTTGGAGAGCCCCTGCAGGCTTTACCCTGGGGAGGGATGGGATGGGAGCCTCGTCCCCAGATAGTGACTCTGGTTGCTGAATGGAGAAGAGGGAGGAGGGGGACAGGCGTGGAGGCAGGCGAGGCCCTGGGGACAGATGACCAGTGCCTAGGCCAGGGTGGCGACGGTGTGGCCGGACTGGGGGCAGCAGAGCCAGACGGAGAAGGAGCGCAGTGCCCGAGTGTGGTGCTGGGCAGGGGTGGGACGAGAGCCAGCGTCTCGGCCTGGGAGCCGGGGCGGGGCGTGGTGCAGGTCTGGGGGGGGACGTGGAGCTCAGCTTTGGGTGTGCTGAGTCGGAGAAGCCTGGGGACACCCCCGGGGAGGCGTCCAAGAGGCAGCTCTTCAGGGTGTGGATTCCACTTCTGGGTGCTCTTGTCTGGTTCCTATAAAACATGAGAAGGATAAATACACTGAATAATGTCTTTTTGCCCAGCAGAATGCACTAGAACCACGGGATGTCCCCCAGCCCCTCCCCGCCCCCTGCAGCCTCTGGGACTTGGGACTGGAGTGACCCGCTGAGCTGTTTTCAGGGCATGGGCCTCCAGCAGTGCATGTCCAGTCTGAGCCTTCCCTTAAGAGTCCACAGCCCCTTGAAGCCCTTGGGCAGGGAGGCAGCCAGCTTGGGGGTGTTCAGGGCAAGGTGCTCCTTCCAGCCCCCAGGAGCTCACGGCGTAGCTGCGGCAAGGAGTAACAGGGGCGCCGACCACGTAGAAAATGTCAGGGTAGACAGCCAGCGCACCACGCAGGCTTGGGGGGCCCAGGCAGCAAGGCTGCGGAGAGCAGAGGTGCCTGAGGCAAAACTGGGGTGGCATCTCGGTGTTCCCCACCAAGAGAGACTGTGACTGCAGCGGTGGGTGCCGGCCTAGGCTCAAGAGAGACTGTGACTGCAGCGGTGGGTGCCGGCCTAGGCTGGGGGTGCCCCTGCCCCCAGACCCAAAGCAGCCTGGGTCTTCAGGCAAACGTCCCTGAACTGGAGCATCTCCCCATTCCTGGGCCCCCCAGACACCCGGGGGTCTCCAAGTGAGGGCTCAAGGCCCCCAGCCTTCCCTAAGCATCGGGCAACACCCCACCCCTGTGACATCCCTCACCCTGGGGTTGTTGGGGGGGAGGGAATGCATCAGGGCAGGTGGCCCCTGGGAGGGCCCTGGGGCAGCTGGGCAGGGCCTGGCCTGGGTCTTCACTCTGTGGGGTGAGGGGAATGCATGGAGCTGGGGGCCTGTTTCCCACGCTGGGCAGGCACTGGCATCGGCTGTGTTCTCTGGGTCCCTGGGCGGGGGGCTGTGGTGAGGCCATCAGCCTTGCCTCAGTGGACCTGGGCTGCTCCCAGGGCTGGCAGGCCCCAAGCTGGTGACTGAGTGGGGGCATCATCTGTTCATCCATTAGGCCCGCGGCCCAGGAGGCTAATGCCGAGCGGACATTCTGCTCCCAGGCCTGGGAGCCACTTAAGTGTCGTTAATATTTTACACCATGTAGCCAGGGGATCAATGTCTCATTTATAGCTCAGTATTTATGGGCAGGCATTGGCGCTTTCAATTGTAACTGGGAAGATGCTTAGGAACACCAGGGGAAACTGAGGCAGAGGAGCAGGGGTGGGTGCCGGCCCCAGAAGGGTCGCCGAGATGCCCCCCTTGGCTTGCTCAGTTGCGCATCTCCCCGGCTAGGCTGTCTCCGTGTGACACCCGGGCACACCCCGCTCCAGGGGCACCCAGATCCCCCATGCACCATCCCTGTCTCATTTAATCCTTACAAGCCCCTGGAGAGGTTGAGTCCTCACCTCCGTTTTGTGGACGAGGAAGGGGGGGAAGCCCTCCTGCTGAGGGGTGTGCTGGGCGGAGGTTGGTGTAACTAGCCGGAGGCCGCCAGACTGCTCAGCACATCGGCGTGCGGACTAGATGGAGGAGGTCTGGAAACTTCCGCCTGTAACTGCTTCAGCGCCTCCTGGCCGGGAGCCTCTGCTCCGAGCGCTCACCTCTGGCCAGCGGGGTCACTCCCGGCCCCAGTGAAACGGAATTGAAAACTGCACATTTACATTTCTTTAAAAATATCCACAGTGGTTCAGACTTTTAACCAGGCGTCTGAAATACTGACTCAGACATGGGCTGGGCTGGGCTGGGCTGGGCGCGAAAGGGGCCTCCTCCCCGGGCTTCCCTCGGAAGCTGCGGTGTCCTGGGAAAGCACCGGCTGGAGAGTGCGGCGGGCGGGGGCTAAAGGCAGCCGCGGCCGCTTGGTGCGCGCGGGTCTTGGTTTTCTGGTCTGGGAAATGGGAGAAGAGGCTGCCCTCAGGGGCCTCAGCGCCGCACACCGCGCCTTCCCGCGCGCCCCGGGCGCCGAGCTCTGGGCCCGGACGTAGCAGGGGCGCGAGGAGGACTTGCTGACCGAGTGACCAAGAGGGTGGCAGGGGCTCCGCAAATGGAAGCGGCTCCTGTCCAGACCGTCGGTCCAAACTGGGCGCGGGGCAAGGCTGAGTTTCTCCCCGCCCGCGGACCATGGGAAGACCGCACGACTTGGGCCCGCTGGAGGGCAGCGGAGAGGCCCGGCCTCCGCCCTTCGCCCCGGGGCCGAAGCGCCCCGAGGATCCCGCCCCGCCCGCCCGGGAACCCCACCCCCAGCTCCTTCCCCTTCTTCCCGGGCGCGGCGTCCCCTCCCCTCCCCGGTCCCCCTGGCGGGAGAACGGCGACCGTCCCCCCCCAGCTGGCTGTCCGGCTCCTGCCCTGCGGCGCCCGCCCAAGACGCGCTGGGCTCGGCCCACTGACGGAGAGGAAGTGACTTGACCAAGGTCACGACGCCAAGTTAGGACTTGAAGCCTGTCCGCAGCCTCCGAGCGCACGCGGAGTTTCAGAATCGGGGAACTTTGGAGAAGAACTTGGCCAGAGCGGGGCGCGGCCAGGGTCGAGGGTCGCCCGCGGCGCAGCGCGGCGGAGGGCGGCGTCGGGTACCCGCCGACGGCCGGGCCGCGGCCCTCCGGCGCGCGCAGCCCGGGGACTCCGCCGGCCGCCGCCTCCCCGGGGCGGGCCGGGCCGTGGTGGCGACACGCCAGGCCCGCTCCGGGGCGGGGCCGCCTCCCTCCGCCCCCTGGCCGGGGCCACCTCCCCGCGCGGGCGCCGCGCCGAGGCCAATGAGCGCGCGGGGAGCCGCGATGGAGGCTGGGGCGGCCGGGAGGGCCCGGGACCCCCGCCGCGCACCCGCGCACCCCGCGCCAGCGGGCCTGGAGAGGGGCACGGCAGAGGCGCGGCGCCCGCGCGGGGCATGGAGGCGCCGCTGGCCCGCGCCGGCCGCCCGAGCTGCGCCCCGCGCCGCCGCGCCTCCAAGTTTGCGGGCTGACCCGCGAAGTTGCGCGCGGGCTGGGCCGCCGGGCCTGCCCCGCGCCCCGCCGCCGCCGCCGCCATGGGCATCCAGGGCATGGAGCTGTGCGCCATGGCCGTGGTGGTGCTGCTGTTCATCGCCGTCCTCAAGCAGTTCGGCATCCTGGAGCCCATGTCCATGGAAGGTAACGCGCGGCGCCCGCGTCCGCCCGCCGCTGCCCCGGGGCCGTGGGCGGCGGGGAGGAAGCGGCGGCAGCCCGGGGGCTCGGGGACGCGGGCCCGGCGAGGGGCAGCCCCGACTGCGTCGGCCGCCGGCCCCGCCCGCCCCGGAGGGCCGGACCTGGGACTGCAGAGAGGGCGCGGCGCCCGGGGACACCTTGAGCCGGCATCCCTGTCCGCTCCGCCCCGCCCGAGCCGCCGCCGGCGAGCACGGCCCCGAGGCCGCCCAGGGAAGGGCGCAAGGCAAAGCCGACAGCCAGGGGCCGCAGAAAGCCCCCGCCGCCCGCCCGGCCGCCCCCCTCGCCCCCACCCCACCTCCAGGTCCTCGGCCCCAGGCGGAGCTCAGCAGCCAGAGCCAGAGGCTCTGGTCTTCCTCCTAATAAAATATTAGAGGAGGAGCAGACTTGCCCTCACACCAGGCACTGATTCCTGAGACCCCTGACGGAGGAGGGAACCCCTCCGGGGCAGCTGCAGGGGACCCTGACCCGCCAGGGCTGGCCCGTGCCCTCCAGCTGGTCCTGGAGCAGCGGCTGCAGCCCTGCCCCCCCGGCCAGCCCTGACCTGTTGGTGTCACCTGGGCTCCCCACCTGCCTCAGTGCCCTGCTGACCTTGCCGGCTGCCCCGGGATGGAGGGAGGGAGGAGTGGGTGCCCCTCGGGCGTGGGGGTGCTCCCCGAGCCCCTGAAGACAGGAGGGGTGAAGGACCCAGAAGAAAGCCCTTCCTCCACCTGCCCTCAGAGGCCAGAGCTGCCCCTCCACAGGTCCCCGAGAGGCCATTGGTTCTGCCACACCTTTTCCCCAGGTGAGCAGAGAAGGGGCTTCCTAAAGACAGTGGAGCTTCAGATTTTCGTTTGGGGAGGAAGAGCTGGGCCTGCACCGGGCTGGACCCGGCCCCTGGCGGGGTGTCTGGGACTGACTTCACCTGTGCTCGGGACAGGATGGAGAGAGGAGTGGCCCGTCCTGCCTTGCCCAGGACCCTCGCCTCCCAGCTGGGCGTTTGTATCCCCTTTCGGGGTCCTTTCCCCACCTGGATCTGGGGGTGCCTGGGAAGCCACAGCCTCTCCGCTGCTCTTCTGTCTTTCCGGATCCTGCCAGGGGAGGGTAGGCTGCTGGGGCCACCAGGGGCCGGGGACGCCCAGCTCGTCCCACTTGGCTTAAAACTGTGACACCCAGTCATTGAGCCGCACTCACGGGGTGGGGGCAGCCTGCAGCTTGCCTTGGTGAGGTCCCAGGAGGAGGGGTCCGTCCTGCCAGGTGGTGTGTCCAGGACGGCAGACAGCACACCCTTCCTGTGGGAAAAGCCTCTCCCAGCTCTACCAAGTCGGTCTTTCCTGGTACCCGTGCCCGCTGGAGCTCCTTGGAGCTCGGGGTCTCAGCATAGTGGGGGAGCACAGAACCGCAGTCAGCATCAGTGTCTGTCACCCACACGCTGGTGTAAAATCCCTCAGCCTTTCCCCACCTATAAAGGGGGCTCTGCGGGTCAGCGGGGCTTTTCCCGCCCAGGCCCCCGCTGCTGTGCCGTTGCCGTCACCGTGACTGGCAGCAGGAGCCACCCGTCAGCCAGGGCTGGAGACCTTGCCTCCCTCCGTCACGCGAGGGCCGGCCCCTCAGGCGGCCAGGGGTCCCCGCTCCCCTCCCCACGCCTGCCTGCAGCCCGGGCGCCTCTTGTCCTCTGTGGGCCTCCGTGGTTCTCATCTGTAACCGAGCAGGTTGGGGCGCCCCTGGGATTGCTGTGAGCTAATGGATCCGGATTCTAGCAGCGCAGCTGGCTAGAAATAGACACTGCGGGCAGGAGGCCGCCCCTCTGCGCCGGGTGCCCCTCCAGGCCACAGGGCGGGCGGGTGGCCATCATCCCTGCTGCTGCACAGGAGTCCCTGGGGGGCGTGTGGCCCCTCACCGCAGGGCTGGTGACAGCGAGTGAACGGGCCTCTTCTGTTGGCCACCTAAGATCTCGCCTTCCTTCTCCGATGCCTGGGGGGTGCCAGGGAGGAAGGCGCTGCTGCACTTCTCCAAGCCGGGTGGGGTGCGAGGGCCTGGGCCTGGGGTGGGACAGCTCAGTCCCGCTCTGGGCTTTGGGACATGGACGCACGGGGCTGGTCCGGGAGGGTCACCCCTGGTCAGCTGCAGCCCCTTTGCTGACCTGCAGCCAGGTGGCTTCTGAAGCCCCTGAGATTATGGGTAAGACAGTACGTGTGTGTTTTCCCTGGAGCGCTGAACTGAGGTCCCCAAAGGGGTTGTGTTCCTGAAAGGCTCGACTGCATGGCTCCCGGCTGTCCTTGGGGGCCCTGAGGGGCCTGGGGCTTGACGGCCTCCTCGCCAGTGTCCCCCAGCTCCCTGCGTGATGGGCAGTCACCTGCAGGGGCCCCAGCACCTCATCTAGACAGAACCCCCATCAGGCTGGGATCCCTCACCGACGTGACATTTCTTCCAGCCCCGTCTGGGCTTGAAGTGTGGGCTCTGGTACGTCAAGGGCCGTCTGCACCAGGGGTCGGCCTGTGGGGCAGGGCCTTTGTCTCCTTCTCTGCAGCACCCCCGGGCCCTGCACCGCACTCGGCCCCAGGCACCCTCTCCAGAAGCATTTGCTGAGTTCTCCAGGGAGAACTGGCACCTTCTCCGGTGCCCCCGGCCCCAGCCTGTCCCTACAAGCCCGAAGCCAGGTCCTGCATGAGCTGCTGACTGGGTGGGCCCACCAGGAGGGGCAGTGGGGAGTGTTCAGTGTCGGCGGTGGATAGTGGGGAGACCGGCCTGGCTGGGGGCGAGAGGGGCGGGTGGCAGTGGGTTGTGACTGGGCTGCAGGCCATGCCATCTGGGGATGTCCCCTGCCCCACCCAGGGCATTTAGCCCTCACCCCATGTGGGTGGCCCTTGCTTCCCCAGTGGCTCTCAGGTGCAGCCGGGGCTGCCAACCACTGCTGTGAGGCCGCCTGGCACAAGTGGTCCCCAAAGCAGGGCCCCAGGCAGTGGAACGGGTTAGACATGCAGGTTCTCAGGCCCCACCCGGACCTGCAGAGCCTGACACTCTGGGGTGGGCCCGGCAGCTTGTCGTTTATCAGGCTCCAGGTGGGCTGTGCTGCAGCTCCGGGGTGCGGACCCCTGTCCCCGCCTAGGGTCTGACTTGGCTTCTACTTGGAGAAAGCAGGATGTATGGGGAGGCCGAGCAGGACCACTGGCTTCTGTGTTGAGATGGGCTTGGGGTGGGGGTGCAGGCGGGAGCCCCGAGGCCTATTGGAAGTCCCCGCAACCATCAGGAGAACGATGGCAGCAGAGGGGGGAGAAGGGCAGGTTCTGGAGATGGTTTGAGGGAGGGGGGCAAGGGGAGGGCCACCGAGCTGGGCAAGACCACTGTCTCCGTTTGGGGCAAGGGTCGTTGGGATGTTGTGTCACCTTCTGATGGCAGCTGTGACAAATGACCACCAGTGTTGTGGATTAAAGCAACGCAAAGCCTCTTCTCTTTCTGTCCCTCAGAGGACTGACCTGGCCCCCTGGGCTGAAGTCCGCACCCCTTCTGGCAGCCCCCGGGGAGCCCCTCCCTGGCCTTTCCCAGTGGCAAGGCCACCCGGGGCCTCTTCCTCTGTCTTCAAAACCAGCGACGCTGGGCCACGTCCTTCTGCCCTGCCACCTCCCTGGGTCACTCTTCCAGCTCCATGTCTCCTCCTAAGAACCTCGTGTTCTCTTGGGCCCACCCGCCTGCCCCAGGTTACCTCCCTGTCTCAAGGGTGGCTGAATGGTGGCCTTAATTGCCCTCTGGTTTGTGACCGCTCATGTCCACTGGTTCTGGGATCCGATCGTGGACACCCCTGGGGGCTGCCACCACAGATGGCTAAAAACAACAGGTGGAGATGCCCGGGAGACTGCCGGCTACGGGCTCACCTGGAGGTGATGCGGGTGCAGCCCAGGCCTCCGCAGCAAAGCAAGTATCGCGACACAGCGCGTACATGAAGCTCTCGGTGTCCTGGTGCGTGTGCAAGTTATGTTTACGCTGCACTGTAGTCTACTGCGTGTGCAGCAGCGTATGTCTAAAAACAGTGTTCAGCTCTTCATTCAAAGGTACTTTCTGGCTAGAACGTGCTGACCGTCACCCGAGCCCTCGGCAGCCGGCGTCTTGCTGGTGGAGGGTCCGCCACAATGCTGACGGCCGCTGACCAGGGCGGCGGCTGCTGAGGTCGGGGTGGCCGCGGCAAGTGCTTAAAATCAGACAGCGGTGGAGTTGGCCGCGTGGACTGACTCTTCCTTTCACTTGATCTTTTGGAGGCCATTTTAGGGCTATTAATTGGCCTAATTTCAACATTGCATCCCAGGGAATAGGGAGGCCCGAGGTGGGGGAGAGAGATGGGGAGCAGCCAGTGAGGCAGCTGAACCCGCAGCATTTATCAGTCAAGTTCTCCATCTTCTGTGGTGCGGCGTGTGGTGCCCCCAAACCATCACCAGAGTAAGACTGGGGATCCCGGATCCCAGAGCACCATAACAGATATCGTAATAATGGAAAAGTTTGAAACCCTACAGATTACCAAAATGAGACACAGAGACGCAAAGTGAGCGCACGCTCTTGGGAAAATGGCACCGATGGACTTGCGTGACGCGGGGCTGCCACACACCCTTGATTTACCAAAAACGCAGCCTCTGCGCAGTGCAGCAAAGCGGCCGGCTCGGACGGGGCCTGCTGCGTGTGCGTCTGGCGCTCGGGGTTGCGGTCTGGCCTGGGGGGCAGAGGTCGGGCTGTGACACCGCGGGACGGGCTGCAGTGGGGCCACCGCATGGGTGCCTGAGATGGAAAGGGGGGGGAAATGACCCAGGTTAGCAGGTCGGGGAGAAGAGAAAAGCTGCAGGGAAGGAGACCCAAGGAGCAGCCCCTGGGGCCAAAGGACCCCGGAGAAAGTGGCTCCTGGAAGCCCGGGCAAGGAAGGGGCTCCAGGAGAGGGAGGATCGGCCCCGAGGATGTGCCCCGCGGCGGATGTAGTAGCCCCTCCCGGAATCCCTGCGGCCCACCAGCACCCCTGCCCCCCTTGCCCTCCAGTCCGGGCCATCTCACTGCTAGTCGGGCTGGCAGAGGTGACCCAGGGCTGAGCCGCTGGTGGACATCCTGCCCGCTCTTGTGGCTGCCGACGACGTGGTCGTGGGCTCCAAATGTGTCGGGAGGGAGCGCGTCCCTGTGTGGGGTTGATACAGCCTGGTCCCCCGGAAGGGTCTCTGTCACGGTGCAGCCTGCGGAGTGGCAGCTCCTGGGGCTTTTGGATCCCTAGACGTTTGTCCCCAAAACCTGGCCATGTGTCGTGAAGCCCGGGTGGCAGCATAGCTGTTTGGACCAGTGAGCAAATACTGAACGTGCAGGGGCGGGGGCTGCAGGAGCCCCCGCTTGGGCGAGAATGGATTCCTGCTGGGGGCAGGGGGTGTGTTTCGATGGGGGACTTAAGCCCCTTGCCCCAAATGAGTGAGTTGTCGTCAAGACCATGAGAGGTGAAGCTACAAACCCTGAAAAGAGGGGGGCCCACGCAGAGGACTGGGGAGAGGCTGGGGGGCCCTCTCTCCAGCACCCCAGGTGGAAACAGTCTCCAGGGGCTGAAGCAGCTGAGGACAGAGCCCCTCCCGGCTGGGGTGCGGCCCCCCTGCAGCAGCTCGTGCTGGAGGAACCCACCCTGGACGTGGCACCCCGACCTGCAGCCCGGCTGGTTTTATCTCCCCAGTTCTAGCCTGGTCTGGCCACCAGCTCACGGGGTGACCTGTGCCTCGATTTCATCATCCACAAAATGAGACCCTAACACAGTATTTCCCCTCTGCCTCCCAGGGATTAGGTGGGTTAAAGCACTTTGGAAAAGTCAAAAGAGAAACTCAAATCTCAGACTCCCAAGGCTGGGGCAGGCCTGTAAGGGTGAGTTTGGGCTGGTGAGCCGGGGCGGTTCTTTGCAAGGTTATCACATCGCATTGTCTGCCCCTGTGGTTGTCGACTGCGGGCAGTTTTGCCCCCCAGGGTACAGGTGGCAGTGGTCGGAAATGTTATTGGTGTCACAGCTGCAGGAGGGGAGCTGGCATCAGGGGCAGAGGCTGGAGTTCAACATCCCGCAAGGCCCAGGGCAGCCCCCAACGGATGTATCCTGAGAAACTGTTCTAGAAGGCTCATGGGCCAGGGCTGAGGGGGCTGCCCCTCAGGCCCGCTGGGTCGGGGCGAGTCCCCTCTCCCGGGCTCACGGCTAAGGGGGTCGGCTGAGCGACCCCTTCTCCCGTCCCGTCCCTATGGGTTCCGTTGGCTGACCCCATCCTGAGATTCTCCGCGCACCCGTCCCGCCACCCTGGTGGCCTGTGGTTGAGCAGGACCCGGCCGTGTGCATCCCGGCCTCCGCCAGCACAGGCGCCCGAGGAGGGGCGGCCCCTGGGTCCGAGTCCGAGTGGGGCACGGAGGAGGTCACCTGCCCAGGTGCGCAAGGTGTGCAGACGTGTGCACACGAGGGCGCGCTCGGGGAGTCTTCACACTCCTGCATTCCTGGCGAAAGGGCCCTGGTCCCAGCTCGCCCGCGGCCACATGTCACTGGCTCATACAGAGCTGGTGCGGGTGGGAAGGGGGACAGCGGCCCTTGGTCGGCGCAGGGCGGCGGAGCGGCCTCATCTGCTCCGCGAGGCGAAGCCCCCGGGTCCCGCCTGCCGAGGCAGCTGCTGTCCGGGCGGGCTCCGGGACCGAGGGAGAGGCCGGCTCGGCCCGTGGCTTCTGCAGGGCCGGGAGGTGGACTGTGCTGGGGGACCCGGGGCGGGGCCTCCTCCTGCTCGGGGGGTCTAGACCCACTCAGGTTTCAGAGCGGCGCAGCCCCAGAATCACACACGAGCTTTCTAATACCCCCCAGCAGATAAACGGGGTGCAGCTCAGAGTGTAAAAGGCATCTTTCACGACGGGCCCCCCACCCCTGGCAGTCCCTGGGCTCACTCTGGGGTCTGGTGTCCCCTGACCAGTGGGAGCCTCTGGGCTGGGTGCTGCATGGGGCTGAGACCACCCCGGCAAGTCCCCTCCCCGAGTACAGTGTCATCCGCAGGCCCCGGTGGGCACTTCTCTGGAGCAGAGCACTCTTGTCCCTGAGGTGCTGGGAGTGGCCACCCCCGGCCCCGAGGCCCTCAGAGCCCTCCTGCCCTGGCCCGCCCCCAGGCTGACAGGGGTCTGACACCCCCAGAGCCCTTTCTTGCCCAGCCCAGGGGCTGCCTTGGGCTCTGTCAGGGCCGCCGGGACAACGCACTCAGGGGGTCGGCTCAGAGCCCTGGGATTGATTGTCTCGGTGCTGGGGCTCTGACGGCCCGGCCTTGGTGGGGCCAGCTCTCTCCCGGAGTGTTCCAGCATCTTCCGTCACATGGCGAGCTCTCTCCTCCGGCTTCTGCTGACTTCTGGTTTCTCCTGCTCGCGGCCTCTGAATCCACTTTGTTTATAAGGACCCCAGTGGGGGTGGACGCCCACCGGAAGACGGTGTTCTCAAACGAGCCCCCACCCTGGCTAACAGGCTCTTCAGGGGTCCTGTTTATGGGGTCCGCACCTGTGGACAAGTATCTTGTGGGGAGGGGATTTGACCCCTGGCAGGTGCAGTGGCAGGGGTGCCCCCGCGTGCAGAGGGGCCTCCTGGCGACACAGGGTCACGAGGAGGTCTCGGGGAAGCCACCTGTGCACGGCCTGTGGGACCCGAGACCGTGAAGATTCTGGGGCCTCCCATCAGGAAACCCAATCAACCTAGTATTGAAACGCTGCATTTGGGGGGGGGTGTCTCAGAGTTTTCCCTGGTGACCCCACTGATGCTTTTGAAACAGCAATTTCTTTAACAGTTTTGCTGAACGGGGGCTGCTCTCGCCTGTTGGCCCTGGGGTCCGGGCCGGGCACAGGGGCTCTCAGGCAGCCTGCAGGGGGCTGGGGTGTCCAGGGCCGCCCAGGAAGTCCCATGGGGCTCATGCATTGGGGAAGGCCAGGAATACCCCTTTTGTGCCCACCCCGCAGAACCTGGAGCACCTTACTCAGCGAGCGGAAGACTCGGAGCCCCCTTCCCGAGCCCGTGTGGGTGGGAGCCGCTGCTTGAGCCCTGGAGCCCCCGGTGGGCCCTGCAGGGTGGACTGCAGCTGGGATGTGGCCTAGGAACCAGGACCGGGAATTTTACGTGCCCAGAAGAAAGCCCCACTTGTAACGTGTCAGGATCGTACAGCTCGGGGACAGTCGACTTTGAAGCAACTTCAAAAGAGCCCACTTGAAATTGGCCTCATGCTTTCCCTGTGTTTGCTGGAGGTGTTAAACTTGATCCCTGAGCCCTGGTGACCAACTGATCTCTAGTTGTCGGGGTGCTGTGATGGGGAGGGGGTCCGGGACCCACCCCTGGAGCCAAGCAGAGGTGAGAGGGCGAATGTGGAACCTTCGCCCTGGGCAGGGCTCCTTGGGGTGTTGAGGAAACAGCCAGTGCACCCTTAACTGCTGAATGGAGGAGCTGAGACAAGCCAAAGGGGGTGAACCTCGGTTTCCCCCGAGGACAGGTGGGCTGCCCAGCCCTGGGCTGGTGCGGCCAAGTCGGGGCGAAGGGGCCAGGCTGCCTGCATCGAGGACAGCGCCCCCAGCCCTGGCCCTGCCATGTGACCCCATTTGAAACAGGGCCGGTGACGGTGCCCAGACAGCCAGGGGGGGTCTCCCTCCAGTCTGGCTGAGGTCCTGATGCAACTGGACACAGAGAGGAGCCACGGGGGGGCAGCCAGAAGCCGGAAGGCGATGGAACCCAGAAGAGAAAGAAGACACGGCCATGTGCATCGCCTTGTGACGGAAAATCCAAGGACCCCCAAAGCTGGCCGGCTGGACAGAGGATACCACCCCGGGAGGAAGCTGCCTTCCGGCCTCCGAAGCCACGAGCCAGTGAATTCCTGCAAAGCCATCCCAGCCCCTGGAGTCTGTTTCAGCAGCCAGGAAACTAATGCAGGGACCGTGTGGAAATAGGCTCCCAGAAGGGGCGGCCTGCTCCTGGGGAGCGAGGGTGGGGACGGGTCCCTGGAGCCTGGGAACCAGTGGGCACGGGGCACAGGTATTGTCCCCCAAGCTGAGACACAGGAGCGAGTGCCTAGAACATTTCCAGCTGTCGACATACAGTTTTCAAAATTAAAACGTGATTCCTGTTTGTTTGACTCACTAAGAAAGAAACCAGGAGGGTGACAAAGTTGTCTTAGGAACTGATGCTGGAATAAGATCGCTAAATTGGAGTGCACACTGGCCAGTGCCTCACAGGGCAATGAAACACAGTAACTTTGGGGGTTTGGGGCTCTGTTTTCCATGGACATAGGCCATTTGCAGCCTTCTGCAAGCCACATCGGAGCCTGATCCTGACAAGTAGTAAATAGTAAGGCAAGCAGTTGCCTTTAGAATGTTCCTTTTCAACACCGAGAATGGTGTTGAAAAGCCAGGCAGTGGTCTTTCTGTGTCACCCGGTTTCCTGGGTCAGAGACGGGGGTCGCCTGGACTCTGACCGCCCTGCCTTGGCCAGCCATGGTGGCCCCTTCCTGCCCGCCCTCACTTCTTTGCAGCAGCCCCCACGCCCCCACACCCCCACCTGGTCCCCTCTGCCCACGGCCTGGGGCGACTCTGAGTGGAGCAGACGAGCCCTTCCACCCGGGCCCTCTGTGGCTGCCTGAGCTCCCCCGAGCCTCGGCTCAGGTGTCCTCCTGTCACTGGGCCTGGTCTCTCTGAGCCTCTGTCCCTTCGGTGCCTGGTGGGTGCAAGTGGCCGCGTGCTGGCGCCCAAGATGGCCTATGGGGGTGGGCCCGGCCCAGAGACGTTAGGATTAAAACCCCAGGAGGGGGTCCGTGCACCCACTGAGGAGCCCGGCTGAGGCCTGCCCCACGGCGACTGTTCTGGAGCATCTCCCACGGGAGGCCCTGTCCAGGGTGGGGTGCAGCCGTGGGCGAGCTGGGGTCCCTGCTGGGGACTCCAGGGCAGAGCAAGGATGACCCGGAGGGACACTGCGCCAGGGCGTGATGCCTGGAACGGAGAAGGGGAAAGTCGCGATCGGGATGGCTGCGGGGGTGTCCGGGAAGTGTGGGGTCTTCCTGCTGGAAAGTACGGCGAGTGGGGGGCCCTGCGGAGGGGTGTGCCTGCCTGAGGGGCAGTGAGGAGCCAGCTGCTGCCTGGCGGGAGGGAGCCGGGGAAGACAGAGAGGTCAGCACTGGGGGACGCTCACTGGCCAGTTAAGGACTTTGGTTGTTTTATGCGGAGTTGGGGGGAGGTTATTGGGCAGAGGGGGGTCTCATGTTTGAAGTGGGGTTCTCCGGTGCGACGTGAGGAATGGACCGAAGGGTCCAGGGCAGCAGCAGGAGACCAGGGAGAAGGAGGGTGGGACCTGGACCGGGGAGGGAGGGTCAGGTGGGGACACGTGACAGTTCATCGGACGTCTTCCTTGGAGTTGACAGTTTGCTGACTGCTCTACAGAATTTGGACTCGTGCATACCCACGGTTGTGTGAGTCACTTTTACAACCCGATAGTCAGAGACACCTCTCATTGATTCTGCTTTCCTAGAGAACCCTAACTAACACAGGGGAGAAGCGCACACTCCCAGCCCCCACAGAGCCTCCCCTTTTCGTAGCTCTGTAATTTCGCAGGTTTTTAATGGGTGCAACATTTTCTTCTCGTTCTTATTCGTGTTTCCGTGCTGATGACTGTGAACACCGCCACGCGCTTTCCTTGTCCGTGAGTTGCCCGTCATAGCCTCGGACCCCCTCCTGGCGCTGCCGTCCTCTTCTGTCTCGGGTCCTCCCTCTAGATCAGAGGGGTGTTCCCGCCCCTCCCCATATTTTCCTGCCCTCTCATTCTGGGGGCTTTAATTTTTCAAAAACATTTCAATTAACCTCTAATAAATACATGTGTTTATATATGTGCGTGCATGTTTGATATGCGAGTTACAAAGACTAAAATAATGAGCACCAGTGAGCCCATCACCCCAAGAGCTGGAAAAAGGAATCCCAAGAGCTGAAACTGTGAACCCCGAGAGCTGGAACAACGAACCCCAAGAGCTGGAATGAGGAACAGCCTCAGCCTGTGCTCTCCTTCCCCGTCCCACCCCCCGAGATTTGTGTTTAATCCCAGATTTTTGCTTTTATTTTATAATTTTGTCTCTTGGGGCTCCCTACATACTTATTGTCTAGTTCTCCTTGGTTCTGAGTTTCATAAAAGACGGTCTTACTCTGAAGTCCCGGGAGTGATTTTTCACTCAACGTTTTGTTGCCAAGCCCGTTCCTGCTGCAGGGCGGTGGCTCCTTTCCCCGCCGTCCGTCTGTCTGTCTGCTCGGGTTGCTTCACGCTGTGGCCGTGGCGGTGAGGGCTCCCACGCCAGGTTCTCGTGGGCGTCCTGGGGAGGGTGGCTGTGTCTGGGGGTGCCAGAGCTGACTGTATGGGATTTATAAGTCATTACTATGATAAACACAAATGGTTTTCCAAAGTGGCTGAGCCCGTTTGTGTCCTCCTGGCTGTGTCTGAGAATTTCTGCTGGCCTCTGGCCTCTGCCCCATGGCACTGCCAGCCTTCGGGGTGTATTATTATTTCTCATGAGTACAGGAAGTGGCACTGGACCGTCGTCGGAATTTGCATCCCTGCCTACACGTGAGGCTGGGCCTTTTTTTCATGTGTTTATTCCTCTCATTTTGCCTTTCGTATCTGGGCCTTGACTCCACCTGGAGCTCCGTTTTGCAATGCCGTGCAAGGAAGGAACCGGGCTTTATTTTCTTGACGGGGTGAGCCAGTGCACCCGACACCCTCTAGCTGACCTTCCCGGTGATGGGCAGGCCTGCAGTTATTTTTATGGGGCCCCCTCCTCACCACTGGCCTAGGCCTACGTGTGAGCTCACGGTCTGTCTGTCAGTGTAGGAGTCTGTCCTTGCATCAACCACACACTTTTTATGGCTTTTTCTGACAGGGCAATCTCCCTCTTTACTTGTCCCTTTTAGCTTTTCATGTATTTTTTTCATTCCTTCCTATAAATTTCTGAGTATGTTTATTGAAGTTCTCAAAAACTCCAGCTGGGTATTTTCGCAGACTTGCACCGAATGCACAGACGGCTGGGGGAGAAGCCACATCTCCACACTGCCCAGCAGCCCCTCCAGGACGGAATGTCTTCTCAGTTATGCATATCATCTTTCTACATAGAGGTCTTTTGATTTTTGGTTAATACTTAGATGCTTCTAAGTTTTTTATTGCTATTGCAGTACTATCTTATTTTTATTATGTTTTCTAGGGGGTGTTACTGGTGCAAAGACTTGGTATTGATTTTCGAAAGTGAATTTTGTATCTGGCAGCCTCACTCAGCTGGTGCGACTGTTGGTTCTTCGTGCACTGTAGGGACTGTGTCCCGTTCTGTCGTTTCCAGAATTTCCTTAGAGCGTTGACAGGACATCAGATAGTGGTGGTTTCCAGCATGACCTGTCCCAAGTCTTAAAGAGCATGTGTCTGAGCCTCCACCACTCAGCCTGGCGTTTCCTGTACATTTTTGGCAGATAAGCTTCATCAAGTAAAGGAAGAGCCCTTGGACTTCTAGTTTGCTAAGGGTTTTTCTTTTTGTATTTTAATTATAAAGGATGTGGGAGCTTATCAAATGCCTTTGTGCAGTGATTATAATTTTATGATTTTTCTTTTTTATACCATTAAGGATCAAATCTTGTTAACTGGTTTGTTTGTTTTTATTACGGTTGGATTCCGTTGGCTGGCATTAGGGTTAGGGTTTTGCACCTGTGTTCAAAAGTGTACCTACTCTTCATGCTTGTTTTGTCCTTATATTATTGTAGACTCAGGATTTCCGAATTGGTCCCTGGAGTGACAATATGGAGATGGTTGGTGATCCGTAAGGAGCAAATGCCTGGCCCACAGGAGTTCTAGGGACAAGAGGAGGAGATGAAGTGGAGACGGTGAAGTAAAAGAAGAAGTGGGATGAAAAGAGGCTTTTGACTCTATAAAAGTTTCACTTACTATGTTTATTCTTCAGAAACTTAAATCCTCCAGAGAGCGCCTATGCTAAGTCTAAGTCCCAAAACCCACGGGCAACAGCCTCCCCGAAAACATCAACCAGATGCAGCCCCTTCCCCATGATGTTGACGTGAACAAGTTAGGGTGGCAAGATCCCCACCCCGAAGGGAGGCCTGAATAAAAGCTCTAACAGGACATTGGCAAAAAAAATAAAAGATATCCCTGAAGATTTGCGGTCGGGGTTACTGCTTCTAGGGGGAGTGGCGGCCGGTAGCCGAGCCCTCAGCTCTCGGGGCTGCTTAAAGGGTACCGGCGGCGGGGGCTCTTTCCCGGAGGCGAGGGCGAGGCGGAGGACGTGGCCAGGGTCCTCGGCGAGAGGCGTGCAAGGTGTGGAGGGCGGCGATAAGGACAAAAACACTCTTCATCCAGTAGGAGTATGCGCCAAAAAGATTTATTCAGGGGTGATTACAGGTTATATAGGCTGGTAAGAGGGGCAGGGCTGGAAAGGAGGTGAAGTAGCCTAAAATGGCAATATTGAAGGGAGAGGGGCTAGGATTGGTTCTGAGAGGACGCAGGAGCCGTTGCAGCGGGCGGGGGTTGTTCTGGCCACGGTGCATGCGCGCTGGCGGTGGCAGGAGTGGCCTTGGCACCAGGGAGTGAGTGGGTAAGATAAGGAAGTGGGGAAAGGGCAGTTGGGAGAAAGGCAGTTTCCTCCGGCAAGCCTCCCCTACCAGTGGCATTTTGGGTGAGGAAAAGGGAGCTGCCTTGACCTCGCTCCCCAGGCTCGGGGGGGCTGCAGAGGGCACTCACGCCCGTACCTACTACCCTCCCCAGGGGGTGATATCAAGTCCCCTGGCCCAGGCCTGGTAAGTCGAGGCACAAGCCCAGCTACCTGCAATTCCCCTTTCTTTTCTAATTAGAGGAAGAGGCTTTACCGGAGAGTTCCACTAAGGGTGAGGGAAGGGGGAGGTAAGGGAAGGGAAAAAGGGGTTGACGGTGGCTCAGCGAGGCTGGAGCTCAGTGTTGGTGTGGTGCCCGGGCGCTTGTCAATGGCTTCGCTGCAGCAGGCTGGGCGAAGGTGAGGGGTTTAAAGTTCAGGGGTTTAGAGAAGCTGGAACTCGAGGCGAGAGCGATGTTCAGGTGATTGAGAAGGGCCTCGCGGTTGGCGAGTCGACTGGTGGCGTTGAGGTCGCGGAGGGTTGGCTGTCATCTTGGAGTGGGGGGCGTCAGAGGTGGCGAGTCGCTGATACTGGATTTGCACGAACGAGGAAAAAAGGGCATCTGTTTGTTTCCTTACAAGCTGGACAATTTTGCGGATGAGGCAGGGTCCTAAGATGAGAGCTAGAATGATTATTAATAGGGGGCCAAGAAAAGGAAGGATGTATGGGAGGATGGGAGTGAAAAAACTGGACCAATAATTGGTGGCTTCACGATCTCTTTTACGCTTTTCCAGTCCCTCTCGGACCCTTTTCAGGCTGTCCTCGACGAGACCTGTGGAATTGGCATATACACAGCACTCTTCTCCTAGGGCGGCGCAGAGGCCTCCTTCTTTGAGGAGGAGAAGGTCAAGACCTCGGCGGTTTTGGAGCACGACCTCAGAGAGGGAATTGACAGAATTTTTTAGATGATAAATAGCGTTTTGTAGGTGACGAATGTCCTCGTCAACAGCCGCCCTGAGGTGAGTTAGGGTGGAGCCTTGACTGGCTAGTGCAGCGATTCCGGTGCCAGCGCCGGCAAGACCTAGGAGGGAGGCAATTGTGAGGACGGTGATGGGTTCTCGCTTTTGCAGAAGGGCAGGAGCTGCAGTTTTTTCCAGACGGAGGAAGAAGTCTTCTTCGCTGTGGTATAAGATCTTAGGGATAAGGACAATTAGGAGGCAAGTTTCTTTATATTCACTGATGATATTTGTGCTGAGACAGGGGGTAAGTCCTGTAGAGGAGCAGAGCCATTGGGAGGAGTTATGAGGAATGAGAAATTTTGCCGAGCTGCTGGGAGATGAGTAGCTGGCACAGGCAGTGAGGTCGGGAGAGTTACTGGAGCGAGGGCGGACGCACTTTCCCGTATAGGAGACTGAATGAAAGGTCAGGGGGACGGCAGAGGTATTCCAATTGCATTCTAAGGGGCTGTCTTCTGTGCTTTCTGAAAAGGAGAGGTTGGAGGCAACGGGCTCGTACAGTGAGGAAGAGGTGGAGAGGCAGAGCCAGCAGGAGGAGGTAAAATTGGGGTTGGAGGAGTTCACTGAGGCAAAGGCGGCTTGGATGAGGCTGAGGAGGGGAGAGGAATAACGAGAAGGGGGCAGAGGAAGCTGGGGTGGTGGGGTTTGAGATGTAGTTGAAGCGCGTTTAGTTGGAACTAAGGTGCGGCTGGAGAGCTGTGGAAAAAGGGGGTTAATGACTTTATTGGGACCAATGGCAGAGGGGTTTTTTAGTACAGCCTCCTTTTTTATCAAAATAAGGGAACTTGGGTTGGCTCCTTCCAAATAGATTTTGAAGCCCCAGGTTTGACCGAGTAACCAGGAGGGATCAGTGGGGAGCTGCACTGTAAGATTAAGATGTGTGCAGGATCCCTTACTTTTTTGGCCGAGCCAGTTAACAGTAGGGAGTTTGCACCCTGTAGGGGCCCACTTTAAGGTAAGGTAATGATTAGGAACAGGAGGCTTCTAATTAGTGGCTAATGTTTCACACCCCCAGTATGCACAGTAGTACTCGTTGGGGGAATTACAGCACGATTTTCCAGGATTTGAGGATGGGCACATGTAATATTGGGCCTGGGGATCACTTACCTTTTGAGCGCAGGTTTTTTTTTGACTCTGGAGACAAAGGTGGCGAAAGGCTTACTCGGTTCCTGGAAGAGCTTGGTGAATTTATTAGGCCTACAGGCAGAGCAATTGGCAAATGCTCGTAAGGCGATTCCCCAAAGGATAGGCCAAAAGGTGGCAGGTGCATTAATATAAGCAGACGCATTTAGAAATGCTCCAGTGCCCAAATAGGCTTCGGGGGGATGATAGACTCCAAGGGCTGCATCTTGCTCACTTTGCTTAGCTGCTTCTGCCTGGAAGTGAGCACGCCAGTCAACAAACTGACCGGGGTTAAAAATTGAACGGGCAAGCGAGGCCCAGTCTTGGGGGAGGCAATAGTTCATGGCGAGATCCTGCAGTATTTGGGAAGCATATGGGCTACCTAACCCGTCCTCCTTGACGGCCCTGCGAAGCTGCTTGATAGTATCTGAGTCAATGGGATACCAGTCATACGGTTTCTGTGGTGTGGGGGTAAGGTTAAGAGGAAAGCAGCGAAAGGCACGAGAGAAAGGAGGACGCGCTTGCAGAGGACTTGGCGCGGGAGTGGGGGTAGAGGGAGCGTTGCCCCAAGGGTTGCCTTGAGGTGCAGAAGGCAGCCAGGGGTTGTTAGTCGGCAGGGTGGGAGGGGCGGCGGCAGCTGCCGGTAGCGGCTCCGAGGGGGAGCTCGCCAGAGGGAGAGGCGGGAGTGGGAGGCCCCAAGCGTCGCAAGATGGCGGCGCGGTAGGCGTGGCTAAGACACAAGATGGTGGATCAGCCCCGCCCTGTGAAAGGGCGGGGCCCAAGGCATAAGATGGTGGACTAGCTCCGCCCTGTGGAAGGGCGGGGTAAAGCGTATGTGGTTTCCGGCCCAGCTTAGGGCTGACGTCATCGCCGGAGCATTTCCTCCCCTCGATGGAAGAAGGAGGAAGTTCGCCATCTTGGCGTGGCGCAGTATTATTTTGCTTTTTGGGAGTCACCTCGAGCGCGTTGTTAATCTGCTCGACTAAGGACTCCGTGTCCGAGTCATGATTTGAATTAGTATCGCTATCTGAATCTGTTGGCTGGGTTGATAGGGCTTCTTTGGATTTAACGGGGCCTCTATCAGGGGGGAGGGAGCCTTGAAGGCAGGAGCGGATGGTTATCAAGGTGGGGAGCAAGCCGGGAGGGAAACGCTTGCTCTCATGTTCCATGGCATTAGTGACTCGATCAATAAGGCGATTATAAGTAACAGGGTCCCAAAGATGGCAAGTGGTGAGCCATGGGTTAAAGGGCAGCAGGAGATCCCAGTATATCTGCAGCTGCCGGACAGACATTTTACAGCGATGCGTGTCTAGGAGACCCGCTAGAGCACGAACTTGAGGTGCCTGGCATGTAGATAGACGATTACCCATAGCTGAGGGGAGAGGAGGGGGAGTTGTTCCCGAGCCGGGCCGGCCCGGCTGGCGGGGAGGAGGAGGAGGAGTAGTTTACCGAGCAGAGAGAATGAGATAAACTGTGGCTGCAAGGCCGAAGGAGACGGCGAGAGCAGAAAGCAGTGCCCTTTGGCAACGGGAGCAGTCAGGGGGGGCAGTTGCAAAGAGGCACACGGCACCAAATGAGGAAATAAAGATACAAAGAACTACAGCAAAGTAATGGGAGGGGAAGAGGGGAGAGTGTTAGGAGGAACGGGGGTCATAGAAGTGCGCATTACAAGAGGACGAAGAGAGCGTTGGGGGAAGGGAGGAGCGGCTTCGGAGCAAGGAACCTCCCACGGCTCCGGAAGCGGCGAGGGAGAGGCGGCCCTTACCTTGCAGGCGAGGAAACGGGAAGCTGGAGAGGCGTCCGGGCGAGCGGGTGACCTGCCAAACTGTTGTGTGGAGACGTTCCTCACACGGGGCACCAGTTGCGGTCGGGGTTACTGCTTCTAGGGGGAGTGGCGGCCGGTAGCCGAGCCCTCAGCTCTCGGGGCTGCTTAAAGGGTACCGGCGGCGGGGGCTCTTTCCCGGAGGCGAGGGCGAGGCGGAGGACGTGGCCAGGGTCCTCGGCGAGAGGCGTGCAAGGTGTGGAGGGCGGCGATAAGGACAAAAACACTCTTCATCCAGTAGGAGTATGCGCCAAAGAGATTTATTCAGGGGTGATTACAGGTTATATAGGCTGGTAAGAGGGGCAGGGCTGGAAAGGAGGTGAAGTAGCCTAAAATGGCAATATTGAAGGGAGAGGGGCTAGGATTGGTTCTGAGAGGACGCAGGAGCCGTTGCAGCGGGCGGGGGTTGTTCTGGCCACGGTGCATGCGCGCTGGCGGTGGCAGGAGTGGCCTTGGCACCAGGGAGTGAGTGGGTAAGATAAGGAAGTGGGGAAAGGGCAGTTGGGAGAAAGGCGGTTTCCTCCGGCAAGCCTCCCCTACCAGTGGCATTTTGGGTGAGGAAAAGGGAGCTGCCTTGACCTCGCTCCCCAGGCTCGGGGGGGCTGCAGAGGGCACTCACGCCCGTACCTACTACCCTCCCCAGGGGGTGATATCAAGTCCCCTGGCCCAGGCCTGGTAAGTCGAGGCACAAGCCCAGCTACCCGCAAAGATTGAGAGTGATAATCAAGAGGGAGGAGTAGCAACTGACAAGATAGGATTTAACAAAGGATTGTATATATTGAATCTCTGTCTCTCTCTATATATATATATTTACACACACACATATATAAATTACTAGGGTACTAGAATAGCTCAAAGGAAATAACTGACATGGTAGAACTGTAACCCATAACATTCTTTCAAATTTGCTCTATAGCTACTTGTTAAATCGTACTTTGAAAGTTATCACCTTTGTCAATATTTTTCCAATTTAGAGTTTTTCAAATTAAGTGATGGGCTTTTATAGACAGAACAAGGGAGTAGCCTGGGAGAAAAACTTCACTGGTTAATGCGGACGACGTTTCTTAATATGGCTGTTTGGCCAGGGGAAGTTGGCTGGTGTACGAAAGGGGCAGTGGGCGTAGCTGATTGATTTAACTTCTGTTTTCTGGGCGAGCTGGTCTTTTTCAGGGAATACAAACTTACATTTCAGTTTTGCCAACTTGGGGCTCAGCACAGGCGCCTCTGTCATGGGCCGACTAGGTTTTATTCATTGATTCCCCTTTTGATCCAGCCCTTGGTCAGGCCGAGGACTGAGGTCAAAACTTAGGGCCTTAGCGTCCCCTCAGGGACCTCTGTGGCTCCACATGGCTCTGACAGGCGATTGACTCCCGGTGACAGATGTCAAGGGCTTGCTCGTGTTTGTTCTCCTTGTTCTAGGCAGACGAATGGACCCCGTTTGGCAAGAGGGCAGGGGTGCAACCGTTTAAACTTCAGGAAGAAAAGGCACTCCAGGATTCTGTGACGATGGTGACAAAGAGTAGGGAAATGCCCAATGCTGGGACTGTGTTTCTGAGCCAAGTATCCCAGGACCAAACCAACTGAAGTCAGAGAGCTCAAAAAACGATCTTGGGGAAGGATCCTTGGTTGAGCCACGGGGCTCTTTTGACTCTTTCACGTATCTGTGCTTGGACTTCCTGGAAGTGTTTATCCAAGTACAGCAGGGGATATGGATGACAGCGCAAACTTCTTGTGCAGCAGCAAGCTGTCAAGTGGAACTCCGTTATTTAATTCAAAATAAGCTTAGCTAAAGAATCTGAAGATTTTTGTTGCACAGCAATAGCCTTTGCAGTGGACTTAGCATTTTTCCCTACTGTTATAGATACATTTTTAATCATGTTTTCCTTGGTGTTAATTCCTAACCAAGGCAGTAGGAGTCCGAAGAAAGAGATCCCTTCAGCATCCGTGACACCCTTGGGCAATTCATGTTTGGCTGGGCTGTGTAAATTTGGGGGGGTGGTCGGCGTGAGGCTTCATCTTGTCATGCCTTTCTAGGGGTGCACTGTCCATCACTGTCCAGCCACTGTCCAGGGAATGGCCCAACTGGTAGAGCTTTTGTTTCCTCCACAGCCTCCGTTATAGCCTTTTAATGTCAGCAGGGTCTGTAGCTATTTCCCCCATTTTATTCCTGATATTGGTAATGTGTGTTTTCTTTCTTTTCTTTGTCACTGTTGCTAGATGTTTATCAATTTTATTAATGTTTTCAAAGAACCATCTTTGGGATTCATTGGTGTTCTCTAATGTTTTCTGTTTTCAATTTCATTGATTTCTGCTCTTATCTTTTTCTGTTTTCTTCCTTCTGTTTGCTTGGGGTTTATTTTAGTCTTCTATTTTCTAGTTTCTTAAGGTGGAGGCTCAGATTATTTATTTAAAACCTTTCTTTTCGAAAATAAGCATTTAATGCTTTAAATCTCCCTCTAAGTACTAAGTTAGCTGGCTCCCACAAATTTGAGTAATTTGTATTTTCATATAGGTTCTAGTTCAAACTATTCCTGTTCATTTCCCATTAATTTTCTGCAGATCTTGATTTCTGTTTGATTACACTTCCCTTCAGCCTGAAGAACTGTTTACTATTTCTTGTAATGTGTTCTGTTGGCAACAAATCGCTAGCATTCATGTATCTGAAAATGCCTTCATTTCACCCTCCTTTTTGAAGGATAGTATCCCTGGATATAGAATTCTAGGTTGAAATATTTTTTTATTTCAGCAATTTAAAGATGTTATTCCATTGTCTCTGGTCCCCGTTGTTTCTCATGAGAAGTGAGCTGTCACTCTTACCACTTTCCCCCTACTCTGCTCCCCGCCCCCGCCCCAACCACTCTTTTTGGGATTATCTATTATCTTTGGTTTTCATCAGTTTGACTATGATGTTCCCAGGTGTGTTTTCCTTTACTATATCCTTCTCAGGGTTCACTGAGTTTCTTGGATCTGTGGATTGATGTTTTTCAATGAATTTGGGAAAACTTTTCTGTTAATTCTTCAAATATTTTTTTGTGTCCCAGTTTCTCTTTCCTCTTCTTCGGAGATTTCAATTACATATATGTTAGGATACTTGATATTGTCATTGAGACTCTGTTCATGGTTTTGTCCATTTTTTTCTCTTTGTTTTTCAGTTTGGATAATTCCTGTTGACCTGCCTCTAAGTTTACTGGTCTGTTCTACTGTATTGTCCAACCTTCTGTTAAGCTCATCAAATATTGTATTTTCCAGTTTTATAAGCTCCATTTGATTCTTTTAAAATAGCTTCTATTTTCTGATAAAGTTTCCCACCTGTTCGCTCATACGTCCTCTTTTTATTTCTTTCAGCGTATTGGTAATAGTTGTTTTAAAGTTCCTTTCTACTAATTATAAAATCCAGGGTCTATTTTTAACAAATTCTTTTTCTCTTGATCATGGATCACATTTCCCTGTATTTTATGTCTTATAATTTTTTTATTTTATGTTGGGTATTATGGGTGATGTATTGTAGGCCATCTGGATTATATTGTCCTCATATAAAGGTTGTTGAATTTTGGTTTGGCAGGCAGATCCACTGGCTCTTGTCATCCTTTGTTTTAGGCTTTATTGGAGTGGGTTTGTTTTAACTTTGTCCTTAGTTCTAGTGCCTTCACCCCAGGGCATCGTTCTCACCCTAAAGCATGGCCTTTCTGGGGTTCCAGCTGACGCCTGAGGTGCTCAGGGAGCTGTTTCTGTCCTGACTGAGGCAGAGCTCCAGTTTCTCCCATCACTCTTGCGCCCTGACCGCTGCCCTTTCTGGTGCCTGCCCTTCGACCTCCCAGCACCTGCCAGGCCTCCCAGCTCACCCCGAACCCCCATAGCCCTGCCCCAGGGGAACCCCCACACGGGCTTCTCCTTTCCAGGATCTTGCTCTGAAAACTCCAGCTGCCTCAGCTGCCCCACGCTCGGATCTCGGCCTCGTCAGCTCGAGAAGGCTGCTGGCCCCTGGCCCAGGTCCACTTCCCCGGGCCTCGGTCTTGAAGATGGCCGGCCAGATGGACGTCCACGTGAAGGAGGCGCTCGCTTCCTGAATGTCTCTTGTCTCCAGGGTCACAGCCCTGCCCTGGCCCGGGGCCTGCAAACACTCGCCTCCCAGCTCGTCCAGCTTTAATGTTTGCAGTGGGAGGGGAAGTCCCACATTCAGTGACCCGGCACTATTGAAAGCAGAGGTCCAAGCGGAATGTTACCTTTTTTAAAAAATTGAGGTATGATTTAAATACCACAAAATGCACAGGTCTGAAATGTTCAGTTCAGTGAGTGTTGTCAACGGGATACACCCGGAAACCACCACTGCTGTCCCTGCTTTCTACTACCGTGCGTCGGTGTTCCTGTTCTAGATCTTCACATCCTGGACTCACACGTAGGAACTCTTTATGTCTGGCTTCTTTTGCTCAGCGTAGTATTTTTGAGATGCACCCATGTGCTTGCATATATCAGAAGTTCATTCTTTCTTGGGGAACGGTATGCCATTATGTGATTGCACCACTGTTTCATTCTTGTGTTGATTTGGGGGTGGTTTCCAGTTTGGGACTATTATAAGTAAAGCTACTGTAAATATTCATGTGCGCGTCTTTCTGTGGACATACATCTGCATTCATCTCGGAGATGCATAAGGTCATAAGGCAGAGGTGTGTTCAACTTTGGAAGAAGGTGTCTGACAGTTCTCCAAAGTGGTTACACCATTTTGCACATCCACTAACAATACATGAGGGCCCAGTTGCTCCACATTCTCACCAGCATTTTGTGGTGTTGGTCTTTTTGAAGTTACAGAGCTTGGGTTTTGATTTATGTTTCTTTGATGTTTAATGCTGTCAAACACGTTTTCCTGTGCTTATCAGCCATTTGTACATCTCATGTAAAGTGTCCCAGTCTTTTGCCTATTTTTAAAATTCATTTGTTAGTCTTATCATTGTTGATTTGTAGGAGTTCTTTACATATTCTGGAAATGAGTCTTTGTCAGGTATATGTGCTGGAGATTTGTTTTTGCAGTCTGTGGCTAGCCTATTCAGTTTCTTAATGACTATTGTTTTTTTTTCCCCATGTTTGGCTGTTTTCTTTTTCATTGATTTCTACTCTTATTTTTATTATTTCCTTTCTTATACTTACTTTGGGTATAATTTGCTCTTCTTTTCTTAGATTCTGGAGATAGAAGCTTGTATCTGGTTTTATACCTTTCTGCTTTTCTAATAAAGGAATTCAAAGCTATTAATTTTCCACTAAGCATAGCTTTACCTGCATCCAGCAAATTTTGGAATGCTGTGTTTTCATTATCATTCAATTCAGAATAATAAAAAACTCCCCTTGTGATTTTTCTTCTCCAACCTATGTTTTGTTTAATTTCCAAATATTTTGGATTTTCTAGATAACTTATTTTGATTCTTTTAATTTAATGCAGTTGTGGTCAGAGTCTTGTTTTATGTCTTGTTTTACATCTGGTGTATCTTGGTAACCAAAGCATGTGCTCTTGAAAGGATGTGTATTCCATAATTGTTAAGAATAGTGTTCTATAAATATCAATTAGCTCAAATTAGTAGATGATGTTTTACACATCTTTTATATCTTTATATCTGAGATATAAAGATCTCAGTTCTGCGGATCATCCGTTCCTCTCTTTATTTCTGAAGTTTTTGCGTCAGGTATTTTAAAGCTCTGTTATTGGGTGCATATATATTTCAGGTTATTTTGTCTTCTTGGTGAATTGATCTTTGTAGTCTACTTTTTCTAACATAGCGACACCGACTTTCCTGTGCTTCTTCCACCCGAGTGCATTAAATCTGCCTTTATCTTTGTATTTGGGGTCTGTTTTCTGTACGTAGCATATGGTTGGGGCTAACCTTTCCATCCGTCTGAAGCAGCTGTCTTTTGATTGAAGAGAGCACCTTAATTTCAGCCTCCATCGTGCTGCCATGTGCACACCTGACCCCCCCTCCTGGCTCTCCTTGGTGCCCCCCCTTATGTTGCCCACCTCCCCCCACTCCTCCACTGTAAACACAGTTGCCCCGAGTGTCCTCACACAGGCCTCGTTACACAGCCCAGAGCAGAACTGCTGGAGGCTGGCCTGGGCCCAATCGGACCACGCATGGCCGGGCTTAGTGGCATGTCTGGGTGCTGATGGGAAGCTCAGGAGGGGAGAGAAGGTGACATGGGAAGAGTTGCTGGGGCTGTGGGCTTGAGGCGGTGAGAGGGGCTGGTCTACTGCCCGGAAGGGAGGGGCATCTGGCCAGACGCAGGTTGGGGATGGGGGTGTGTCGGAGCTCAGGGGAATTTTCTTCCATGGCTTCTGCTTTCCCGGAGAACCAGGGAGCAACCTGAGGGTGAGGATGGAGAGAGGGTTGTGGGGATTTAAAAGAGAAGTACAGTGTACAGTCGTGGCCTGGGAGACCGGGCGAGAGCACGGACTGACACAGAGCTAACGGCCATCAGCTTTCGGGGTCCGCTTGGGTTGGTGGCAGTGGGCAGGGCAGGCTGCGACCATCCCGCAGCGCTCACGGGGGAGGCCCGGGCACGGAGCGGGCGCCATGGTGGGCAGGGCGGCCAGGCTTCCCCCCAGCAGCCAGACGGGCAGATGCTTGTGGACTCACAACGCCACTCAGTGCAGGGGACACCAGGGTAGTGGCAGCGAGCTGGGGCGTCCATCTCCATGGGACGGTGAAGTCTGATTGTGCAGGCCTGGAGCTCCATGCCGTGTGCTCTCTGGCTTTGTTTTGGGTTATAAAAGCAACACATGCCAAACCAAAAGAAATTAGGGAAGCATAAAATTAAATCATGAATTACAAAGTGAAGATCCGAAATCCCACCCCACTGTCCAAAGAGAAACTGTTGTTTTTAAAGAAAAGCTCTGGTCCCTGCCCTCCAGGGTCCTTGAGGTCTGACTCCTACCTAAATATTCAGGACACCCCCCATCAAAATGCAGCCCAGCAGTCGTGGGCCTGGAGCCCGTCCTCCCCATTCCTGGGGGAAGTCAGGGAGGGCTGCATGGAGGAGGGGGCCTGGGCACTGGGCGTTGGAAGGTGAGGGTCCATCAGCCCGTCCTTCTCTCTCCGTCCTTCCTGCCTCCCGTGGCTCAGAGGCCGGGCCCTCTCCAGGGTGGGGGCCCATGTGCAGCTGGATGTGGCAGCCCTGTATGGGAGCCCCTCCACCCCAACTCCAGCCCCGGCACCCACGCCAGAGCACAGTGGGGGAGGGGGCTGCGCTGCCACCCGCCCGCCTCTGTGTCCCCCCAGACGGCAGCGACAGTGAGCTGGAGCTGTCCACGGTGCGTCACCAGCCGGAGGGGCTGGACCAGCTGCAGGCGCAGACCAAGTTCACCAAGAAGGAGCTGCAGTCCCTCTACAGGGGCTTCAAGAACGTGCGTGCCCCTCCCCGCCCCGCCCCTGGCTCCCGGCAGGAGGGCCCGGGCACAGGGAGGCCTCTAGAAGGTTCTCTGTGGCCCAGTAAACATCCTGGGGGCCTGTGGTGGGAGAGCTGTCGAGGCGAGGGGGAGACACCCCGGGCTCCTTCCCGCTGTCTCCGACACAGGGTCCGGAATGAGCGCACGGAGCACGGGCCTGGCGTGAGGGACGAGCCGCCCCTTCCTTCCGGCCCGGGCCTCGGCGGCATCCCTGGGGAGGGGGCGAGGGCCGGGCCCCGGGAGGTTGGGGTGCGGAGCAGGGGCGGCCGAGGTCGCTGAGGGGGGCTTGCTGCTGCAGGAGTGTCCCACAGGCCTGGTGGATGAAGACACCTTCAAACTCATTTACGCACAGTTCTTTCCTCAGGGAGGTGAGTCTGAGCCGGGCCTGGGCTCTTCCAGAAGCTTCCACCCTCCTTCCTGTCCCCTGGGGCGGATCCACCGAGGGTGGGCGTCCCTGCTCCCCGGGGGGCTGCCCGGGTGGGGGCGAGGGCAGCCGGGAGGCCCCGTGCCCAGCCCCGGCCCTTGCCCTCCCCAGACGCCACCACGTACGCCCACTTCCTCTTCAACGCCTTCGACGCCGACGGGAACGGGGCCATCCGCTTCGAGGTAGGTCCCTGCCGACCCCTCCCCGGTACCCCCTGCCCCGCACCCCCCAGGGCTGCCCTCTGGGGGCTGCTGGGGACCAGGCGTGACCCCGGGCCAACTGTCCAGCGGCCCGAAACAAAGCCGGTCAAGTGAGATTCTGCCGTCGGGCCCCCTGCGCTCAGCCTCCCTTCGGGTCCCCTGCAGCCAGCCTGGGAGCTGCTCGCACACCGAGGCGCTGGTGACGGGGACGTGCGGTTCCGGGAGACCGTGCAGCTCTGCTGGGCATCTCAGCCCGGCCACCCCCACCAGGCCCCTGAAAACAGCCGCAGGTCAAAGACAAGCCCTCTTCAGAGGAAGGCCTTGCTGAGAGCCGGCCGGTCGATCCCCACCCGGCCCCGCTGCCAGGGTCGAGGGCAGCCGAGCCAGCCCGCCCGGCCCGCAGGCCCTCGGCGTGAGGATGGCCGCAACACTGTGGGTGCTTTAGGCCGCGGCCCCTCCCTGTCCACGCTCTCAGGCCCGCCGCCGGGGCCTCCGCACTGTGCTTCTGCGTTTTTCATTTCAAGCATTCCACGCACGCGGAGAAGGCAGGGAGACCCATGGTCCTTCTCCACCCGCCGTCCCTGCCACCCGAGACTTCTTAGAGCACCGCGTGTGATGAGCCCAGAGGAAGGGCCCTCTCAGGGGTCTGCAGGGGTGGGGTGGGGGTGGGGTGGGTGTCCTTGTGCAGAAACCAGAGGCCCAAGCTGCTGAGCGGGGCCCGGTAGACGGAGGGGCCGGTGAAGTGCCAGGGAGGTGTCAGCCCCTACTGTGCCATCCCCAAGGCCGTCGTGGTCAGTGCCTGCAGCGGGAGGGTCTTGTGTCCCTTGGAGGTGGGAGGTGGGGGGTGTGGGGGGTGCTGATGCTAAAGCCCCTCTGCTAGGCCGTTCGCAGCAGGTGGCTGCTCCCTGACCCTGAGGTCCTCATGGAAGCACCCCTAGGCCTTCGCTTGGTTCTGTGCTCGGGAAGCGAATTAATCGCTCAGATTTCACGCGTGTTTACCGGGAATGTGGCTCCACCACGTCCACCCAGGAGAGCCTCCTTCCCGGGACCTCCCAGCCAGCACAGCCCGTCTTGGTTGGGGAACCCCACCCCAGGTTGGGGCCTGGTGGTCCGGAAGGCTCAGCTCGGGGCAGGGGCTGTAGAATCTTGCTCTGCGTGTCATTGGCAAGCGCCCGGCCCTCCTTACTCCAAGCTCGGGGTCTGTCGCTGTTCCCTTCCGAAGCAGGAGGTCCCATCTGCCATCAACACTTACAGTTGTCCCAATACTTTCTTGAGAGACAAAACACATTTTAATTCAGTGTATTTGTGTGGTAAAATACCGTAACATCCCACCCTCACCAAAAAAACAAAAAAACAAAGCAGCCAAACGAGCAGCTCTCCCGGCCAAGCTGGACACAGGCCTCAGGGCCCTGGGTCTTGGAGAAGGCAGACCCCCAGGCCTTCTATTCAGCCAGCCCATCTTGCCAGTTTGAGAAATGATTTTTGAGAATATCACAGCCTTCTCAGGCACCTCCATCTCTGGGGGCTGCTGTCAGTACCACACATGGGGTGGGGGGTGGAGAGCCACAGAATGCTATTCTCTCAGGGTTCTGTTGACCAGGAGCCCAAAATCAAGGTGTGGGGGGGCCTGCCCCCTCAAAACCTGGTGGGGGGGCCTTCTTGCCCCTTCCAGCCTCTGCCTTCAGGTGCAGGCCGGGCTCATAGGTGCTGCCCTCTGCTTTCCGCCTCTGTCGTCCACACTGTGCCCCTGGGCAGTGTCTCTGTGTCGAGACTTCCCTCTTCCGAGTCCCATTCTTTTAGGGCTCACTCTGATCCAGTTTGGTCTCATCTTAACCAGTCACAACTCCAAAGACCCTGTTCCCAAATGAGGTCACATTTGGGGCCTGGGGTGAGAACTTGTGCACATCTTTTGGATAAAGTCAGGCCGTGTGGAGTGGCCAGCGGGCAGCAGTGGTCTCAGGGCGTGTGGCCACCTCTCGCTCCCTCCCCCTGCAGTGAATCTCCCTGGGCACCTACGGGCTGACGAGGGCAGTGACCAGAGAGGAGGATTTGCCCAGAACCCACAGCTGTGCCACCACCCCACTCGCCCTGCATGTGCACTTTCGGGGGTCTTGGCCGGGGCCGAGGTCTCGCTGTCTGCAGGGACGGCTGCAGAGCAGGGGCTGGGGTGGCACAGCTCCGTCCCCCGCCAAGTCACAAGCAGCCCAGAAGCCCCCGGGTGTGGGAGGTCATCTGTGTGTCACCTGTGCAATGCAGACCCTCCCACCCATGCCTAGTAACACTCACATGCACACACGCACACTTGCCCTCCCTTCCATCTGAGGACGCTCCTTGCTTTCCTAGCAGATGCTCGCACCATCCGCCAGCCCCGAACCCCGAATATGCCGGCCACGAGAGACGCCGATGGCTCGGCATCCCCACGGGAAGGGTGGCATCTCGGGGGGACTCGCCCTTCCCTGCCGCCCCACGTGGGGCTCTGTGGCTTTGCTTCCTGCCGGGAAAACCTGTCAGACCATGGCGGTGGGGGTGGGTGGGGAGGGACTGTATTTTAGGGACACCTTGGAATCTTCACTTATTTAAATCCCGACAAGCTTCAGTCATTACATTGTCCGCACTCGGGCGTAGAAGAAATACCCCGTTGTTTCCCTTTAAACGTCTCATTTTCATCACTGGTACACACGTGACTTAGAGATTCCCATAGTGCCAGCAGGTTTGCTGGGGAAAACAGCAGTTGCTCCTGCCCCAGGCCCTTTCCCCGAGGCAACCACTTTCTCCAGTTTTATCCGATTCCCAGGATTTGCCTCGTGGCTCCCGATGGCTTTTATTTGCTGCTTCTCGGTTGCCCGGTTTCAGGTGCTGCCTGTCGGCCTCCTGTCTTGGGGTGCAGGTGGATCAGGACTCACTTCACCCCAGTTTGTGGACTTGATACCCGCTGAGCCCAGCTATAACCCGGGACTAGGTTTTCCCTTAAAGTTTTCATCTCATCTGGAGTTCACAGCCACCCCGTTTCTCCACCTGCCTGGCTTTCTGTGGCCTCGTCGTTCACTCAACCCCAGACCCTGCCCCGGTGTCCGAGCCTCATCCCCCCCGAAGACATCCACAGGCCGGCATTCCCTGCCCTCCTGGCCTGGGTTCCCGGGTTCTGGAAACTTCCGCCTCCCACCCTCGCTTTCCCCCGTTTCAGCAGGGCATCTCCTACGGAAGAGACGAGGGAGGTTCCCGCCACCTTGAGTCGGGAGACGCCTTCATTCTGTTCTCTCCGTAGGTCGTTTGGGACCCGGACCCCGGGGGCAGTGGCCGTCCTCCAGGACGTGGGGGCAGCGCCCTTTGGGCTGGGGCCTGATGTCGCCTTTCCCGTCCGGTTTTGTTCTCTCTGGAAATTCCTGGGAGCCTCTGTACCTAGTACACGCTGGAGGGTGGGGAGTCGTCGCTCGCTGGAGGGGGGCGTAGACATGCTGGAGGGGGCGTTGTCACACGCTGCCTCAGTGGGTCCCCTCGGTGGGAGCTGGAGATGCGCAGCTTTCCGTCCGGGGAGATTTCCCTCCACCACTTCCTCGACGTGCTTTCCTCCGTTTTTCCTGGTTCCTCTGGAGCTCCGGAGCTTTGGGTGCCGAGCTCGTTCCAGGGGGTTCCCGGCTGCTTTGCCGGCTCCCGACAGCTCGCTCTGCTTCACGGGAGATGCCTCCAGCTGCGCTCCCGGCCCTTCTGAGTTTCTCATTTTTCTCTCTCACTGGTAACTCCCAAGAGCTCTTTCTGGTTCTTTCTCAGCTATTCCTCTTTTTATAACATGCCATTCTTATTTTAGGGATGCACGATTTCTAACCTCCAAATCTCACAAGTTTTGTTGAGTTTTTTCTCCTGGCGTCATTCTCATTTTTCCCAGATGGCTTCCCTGCTTCCCTCGGTCCCTTCCTCACGCCCGGAATATCTGGCTCGTGTTTGGGGGAGACCCTTCCCCTGGGTCACCGGCCCGTCCCCTGCAGCCTGGCCACCCCTCCCCCCACTTCTTGGGGCGCCCATTCTCTGCTCCCCTCTTTCACGGTAGCCCAGGGGGCCCCCGAGGGGCAGGGAAGGTTGATCTTCAGAGCTCCCGGGAGATGAGGGGAAGACGTGCTTTCCGCCAGGCATGGCAACAGACAGCTGAGGTTTTCACAGGAAAACCATTTGGACATCCCCGTCTCTCCACGTTGGCAATAAATTACCTGTGTCACACCTCGGCAGTGACTGCACACGCAGGTGCATCGCAACCCCAGGCCGCGCGCTGTGCGTTTAGCTTTTTAAGAAGGAGAAAAGTGTTTGCACACCTTCAACCTGCGAACACTCGGTGGCCTGAGGGGAGAGCAGCCTGCTTGTCGGCTGCAAGGCATTAAGTGGGTTCAAAGCATCCTCTGTTTTTCTATATCTTTGGAAAAAATTATCTATGGGTATTAATTTATATATAAATGTACATGAAGTGTGCAGATAGAAATACTTGGATTTGTGTGTCTTATTGGAGAACATCTTACCGGCTGCCATATACCATCCCCGCCCCCGCCCTGCTCCCGCTGGGCCCACCTGAGCCATCTGCCCACCATGCCGTGGAGGCGCCTCACCTGTACAGGTGTGAACTTCTGTGGAAGCTGCACGGCACCCTGGGAGCAGAGGGGGACGTCGGGTTCTCACTCCCTGCCCCCCACACCGTAGGACTTCGTGGTCGGCCTGTCCATCCTGCTGCGGGGGACGGTCCACGAGAAGCTCCGGTGGGCCTTCAACCTCTACGACATCAACAAGGACGGCTTCATCACCAAGGAGGTACGGGAAGCCCCTTCCCCGTCTGCTCCCTGGGCCCCCGACCGTCCACAGTGGGGGCTGCTGGGCGCCCCCAGCCTCGGTCCCTGGAGATGTGGCTCTCGGTGGCCCTGGGGGGGACAGGCAGCCCCACACTCAGCCTGCATCCCCATGGCCTGGTCCTGCTGTGGGGAGCTTTGTGGGGGGCTTCGCTTAGCTCCTGCCGAGTGAGGTGGGGTTGCACGGTCCCTTAAGGCGGGGGGCAGACAGGGCCCTGGCCCCATGGGCCCCCAGGCCGACCCTGTTAGGCCCAAACATTTTCTTGTACCTGAAATAGTTGCTGCAGTTTCACCTTTTTGAGATTGCCCCCAAGTCTCTCGCCAGCTTCTCTGGGAATGTCTGAGGCTCTGGGGCTGGGCTGGGCCCCACCCCCTCCAGCTGGCATGACCCCCACTCGCCGCTGCCCCAGAAGCGCCCCTGCCCCCTGGGCTCACGCTGGCCCCTGCGCCGTCCCCGTGGGCTCACATCGTCCCCCACACCCCCCAGGAGATGCTGGCCGTCGTCAAGTCCATCTACGACCTGATGGGCCGCCGCACCTGCCCCATGCTGAGGGAGGACACACCCCTGGAGCACGTAGAGAGGTTCTTCCAGGTGAGGGGCCACCTGCCAGGCCCCGGGGGAGGGGCTCTGCTCTCGGGGTGACGGGCAAGCTGCTCCTGCCTGCGCCCCCTCCCCTCTGTGCACCCACAGAGCCCCGAGGAGGGAGTTAGGGACACCCCCCACGTCCACAGACCCACATCTCAGGCAGGGGGGCCCAGCCCTTGCAGAGAACAACCCCCAGGAGAGGAGCGGGTCGGGGCGCCCTGCCCTGGGCCCCGAGGGTTAAAGGAGCCGAGGGCTCCGCCTCCATCTTGCTGGGGACCCCTAGACACGGGGCCACCCCGGCTGGGCGTGGGGGCCGGGAGAGGTGAGCCCAGGCCGGTGGTCGGGAAGGGCCTGGAGCCAGGGCGGGGGACGGGGACACGCTGGGGCGGGCAGGGCCACCCCGGGGGACTCAGACTCACCGGGGGCTCGTGTTGCAGAAAATGGACCGGAACCAGGACGGGGTGGTGACGATCGATGAGTTTCTGGAGACCTGCCTGAAGGTAGGTGGCCTTGCAGCACTCAAGCTGGGGCCAGCGGGTGGGGGTCTCCGGCCCACCCCCCCACTGGCCGGGGTGCAGGAGGCCCCCAGCTCCAGGGTCAGGCTCTTGCCTGCCCCTCCCTGGCCTCTGCCCACCCACAGCCCACTGGGCGCCCGACCGGCCATCCGCGGGCCTGGGTGGGTCGGCCGGCCTGGGCCAGCAAGGGGGGGTCCATCCCGGGGGGCAGAGGGCAGCACTGCAGGGTCCCGGTGCCTGAGGGGTCCGCTCCGGAGGGGCTGTTGGGCGCCCCCCCCCAGCTGTCCTTCTCCTCCCCCAGGACGAGAACATCATGAGCTCCATGCAGCTCTTCGAGAACGTCATCTAGGACGGGCCACCCCACCCCTGCCCCCCAGGAAGCCTCCGTCCTGCCGGGAACAGCGGCCACGAGAAACCTCTTTTCTAATGTACCGACAGAAAGTGCACAGTTTCTCCAGACACACGCGCGTGAGACACACACACACACAGACACTGCTCCTCTGGGCGGCTGGGAGCTGGGCCTGGGCGGGGGTAGCCCACACCCCAGGCCGGGGCAGAGGCTTCCCCTGGGGTGGGCAGCTGGGGGAGCCGTGTTGCCAGGAAAGGGGGGCAGGTGCTGCACGGAGGAAACCCCATCTGCAAGCAAAGGCTCCACGCGAGCCCCTCCCCACCCCTCCCGCCTGCCTGGCTGCCCACGGTCCTGGGGAACCTGTCCCTAAGCCCCCTCACCGACCCGACCCCCGACCCCCACCCCTCCCCCCACCCATCCTCTCGTCCCCCGCTCCTCTCCCCCCACCTGTCCCCCCGTCCCCCACTCCTCTCCCCCCACCTGTCCCCCCGTCCCCCACTCCTCTCCCCCCACCCGTCCCCCCGTCCCCCACTCCTCTCCCCCCACCCGTCCCCCCGTCCCCCACTCCTCTCCCCCACCCGTCCCCCGACCCCCACTCCTCTCCCCCACCCGTCCCCCCGACCCCCCACTTCCTCTCCCCCACCTGTCCCCCCGTCCCCCACTCCTCTCACCCCACCCGTCCCCCCGTCCCCCACTCCTCTCCCCCACCCGTCCCCCGACCCCCACTCCTCTCCCCCACCCGTCCCCCGACCCCCACTCCTCTCCCCCACCCATCCCGTGTCCCCCACTCCTCTCCCCCACCCATCCCGTGTCCCCCACTCCTCTCCCCCACCCATCCCGTGTCCCCCACTCCTGGAGTGTCCCTCCCCACAGGACCCTGGAGGGCCCACTGGGGGTCAGAGTCTGACCAGGAAGGAGGTGGGGGGGCAGCAGGGCGGCTTCATCCCTGAGACACCCCCTGGGTCCCGGGAGGCTGCCCCTCCCCTGCTCCAGGCGAGCTGGGCCTGCCCCGGGATTGGAGGGTTGGAGAGGGTCGCGCATCTCCCTGGGCTTGGGGTCGCGCATCTCCCTCCCTCGGCTGAGCCCCTTGCCCTGAGGTGTGGCCGACCCCACACACGCACCCCACCCCATAGAAAAGCACAAGCCCCCCCAGCGGCTCAGGCTGCAGCCCCTGCAGGCTGAGGACGCTTTTCCGAGGCAAGGCCCCTGGGCTGCCGCTGGGCCCAGCATCCGGGCTGCCGGTGGCCCTGGGGAGGGCCTGGGTCACTTCTGTGCCTCGAGCAGCTGGCCCTGACGCCCCTGCCCAGCGCGGCCAAGCCCACCCACCTGCAAAAGCACAAACGCGGGGGACAGCGGCCGGCTGGTGCTGCTTGTGGACGGAGGCCAAGGCCAGCATGATGGCGAGGGGCTGGGGGGAGGCCCCTGGGCCCGCCCATCCCGGACACCGGCTGGGGCCTGCTCCCGGGACAGTCCCACACGATACATTCCATCGGCAGTCACCCGTCCCTGCGCAGACCCAGCCCTTGGGAGCCCCTGGAGGGGGGCAGGATGAGGAGGCTGCAGGGGTCCAGCCGGCGCGGCCACAGGGACTCATGGGCTCCACGGCAGGCAGTGTCCCCTCGGACCTGCACTGACCCTGTCTCCAGGAGGCATCGGCTTTCCCAGCTCAGGGACCTCTGCCCCAGCCTGGCCCTCTCGGGGTGCAGCTCCCGGGGGCCCAGGACCCAGGAGAGGGTCCCCCACACCTGCCCCCTGGGCCTCAGGCCGGACTGGCCACACACCCCGCAGGGGAGCCGGTCAGGGACTGTCGCATGCCTGCATGGCCGCAGTGCCCCGGGGCACGGCCTGGGAGGGCGGGCCCTGCTCCAGCGTCCCCCAATATTCAGTCCTGTATATTTTAATAAAATAAACTTGACAAAGGAGAGGGGCTGTTGTGGGCTTGCTCCTGGCTCTGAGTCTCCGTCCGGCCCCCTAGTCCACGGCCCCCTCCACGGGCTATGCCAGCGAGCATCGAGGGCAGGGCGATGGGGCACCCCAAATCCCAGTGCCCTCCGGTTGCCGAGCCCATGCCAGTGTGCCGCCCCTGGGCAGGTTCCACACAGCCAGGCGGCAGGTGGCGGTTCAGGGCCCACGTGGGTTCGTTCCCAGGTAATTTTTTTTTAGTCATTTTATTGATATATATTCACATATGCAGTCACACAAAACAAAGTACACATTCAATTGTTGACAGTACCATTACATCGTTGTGTATTCATCACCAAAATTAATTTTTGACATTTTCATTACCACACACACAAAAACAATAAGAATGAAAACCAAAGTGAAAAAGAACAACCGAAGTAAATGAGAACACTGGGTGCCTTCCCTTTTTTTTTCCTCCCCCTTCCCCCCCATTTTTCTACTCATCCCTCCATAAACTAGACAAAGGGGAGTGTGGTCCTTATGGCTTTCCCAATCGCATTGTCACCCCTCATAAGCTACCTTTTTATACAGCTGTCTTCGAGATTCATGGGTTCTGGGTTGTAGTTTGATAGTTTCAGGTATTTACTGCTAGCTGTTCCAATTCCTTAGAACCTAAAAAGGGTTGTCTAAAGTGTGCTTAAGAGTGCCCACCAGAGTGACCTCTCGGCTCCTTTTGGAATCTTTCTGCCACTGAAGCTTATTTCATTTCCTTTCACATCCCCCTTTTGGTCAAGAAGATGTTCTCCGTCCCACGATGCCAGGTCTACATTCCTCCCCGGGAGTCATATTCCACGTTGCCAGGGAGATTCACTCCCCTGGGTGTCTGATCCCACATAGGGGGGAGGGCAGTGATTTCACCTTTCAAGTTGGCTTAGGTAGAGAGAGAGAGGGCCACATCTGAGCAACAAAGAGGCATTCGGGAGGAGGCTCTTAGGCACAACCATAGGGAGGCCTAGCCTCTCCTTTGCAGCAACCGTCTTCCCAAGGGTAAAAGCTGTGGTAGAGGGCTCAACCCATCAAACCACCAGTCCCCGATGTCTGTGAGCACATCAGCAACCATCGAGGTGGGAGAGCCCAACACCCCTGCACTCTCCACCAGCCCCTCAAGGGGGCTCTGCATATTTTTTTCATTGTTCTGTTTTTAATTAACTTCTTTTTTAATTAACTAAATAAAAAATTTTTTTTAAAGATATACAATAAAAAAACATTTCAAACAAACCATAACAAGGGAGTAAGAAAAAGACAACTAACCCAAGATAACTACTTTACTTCCAACATGTTCCTGCTCTACCCCAAGAAAATAACCTAAAATAGCAACATTTCTGTGAACTTGTTCCTACCATAGCCATCAGAAATTAACAGACCATAGTCATTCCTGGGCATTCCCAGAATGTTAAATTTACCCACAATAGCTTATCTGTTCTTACTGGGTTATCGTTCCCCCTTCACCAATTGCTCTCTATCGCTAGTTCCCCTACTTTCTACATTATAAACTATTTATTTTAGGAGTGTGTTGTTTAACCTCCAGGTGTTTGTGAATTTTTGAAGTCTCTGATGGTTATTGGCTGCTAATTGTATTCCACTGTGGTCAGAGAATGTGCTTTGAATAATTTCAATTTTTTAAAATTTATTGAGGCTTGTTTTATGTCCCAGTATATGGTCTCTTCTGCAGAAAGTTCCGTGAGCACTAGAGAAGAATGTGTATCCTGGTGATTTGGGATGTAATGTTCTATATTTGTCTGTTGAATCAAATTCATTTATCAGATTGTTTAGGTTTTCAATTTCCTTATTGGTCTTCTGACTGGCTGATCTATCTATAGGAGAGAGTGATGTGTTGAAGTCTCCCACAATTATTGTGGAAACATCCATTGCTTCCTTTAGTTTTGCCAGTGTTTGTCTCATGTATTTTGTGGCACCATGATTGGGTGCATAAACATCTATGATTGTTATTTCTTCTTGTTGAATTGCCCCTTTTATTAGTATGTAGTGGCCTTCTTTGTCTCTCCTAACATCCCTGCATTTAAAGTCTATTTTATCTGAGATTAATATTGCTGCTCCTGCTTTCTTTTGGCTGTAGCTTGCATGAAATATTTTTTCCATCTCTTCACTTTCAATTTCTTTGTGTCCCTGTGTCTAAGATGAGTCTCTTGCATACAACATATTGATGGTTCATATTTTTTGATCCATTCTGCCAATCTATAACTTTTAGTTGGGGAGTTTAATCCATTTACATTCAACGTTATAACCGTGAAGGCATTTCTTGAATCAGCCATCCTATCCTTTGGTTTGTTTGTCAGATATATTTTTTCCCTCTCTCTCTTATTGTCCTTTAATGAATCAATATTGAATCTCTTTAGTACTGAACCTTTCTCCATCTCTCCCTCTCCTTTCTTTGTTTCTCTGTCGGTAGGGCTCGCTTTAGTATCTGAAGTAGGGCAGGTCTCTGGTTAGCAAATTCTCTCAGCATTTGTTTGTCTGTGAAAAATTTAAGCTCACCCTCAAATCTGAAGGAGAGCTTTGCTGGATAAAGCATTCTTGGATGGAAATTTTTCCCTCTCAGAATTTTAAATGTGTCATGCCTCTGCCTTCTCGCCTCCATGGTGGCCGCTGAGTAGTCACTACTTAGTCTTATGCTGTTTCCTTTGTATGTGGTGAATTGCTTTTCTTTTGCTGCTTTCAGAACTTGCTCCTTCAGTTTTTAACAGTCGGATCAGAAGATGTCTTGGAGTGGGTTCATTTGGATTTATTCTATTTGGAGTTCATTGGGCATTTATGCTTTGTGTATTTACGTTGTGTAAAAGGTTTGGGAAGTTTTCCCCCAACAATTTCTTTGAATACTCTTTCTAGACATTTATCCTTCTCTTCCCCTTCTGGGACACCAATGAGTCTTATATTTGGATGTTTTATTTTATCTGTTATATCCCTGAGGTCCATTTTGATTTTTTTTATTTTTTCCCCATTCTTTCTTTTGTTCTTTCATTTTCCATTGATTCATTGTTCAGCTTCCTCTAGTCTTGTACTGTGAGTATCCAGAATCTTTTTAATTTGGTTAAGTTTCTTTTATTTCCATAAGATCATCTATTTTATTATTTACTCTTGCAATTTTTTCTTTATGCTCTTCTAGACTCTTCTTCATGTCCTTTATATCCCGTGCCATGCTCTCATTGTTTGTCTGTAGTTCTTTGATTAATTGCTTCAAGTACTGTGTCTCCTCTGATCTTTTCATTTGGGTGTTTGGGTTTGGGTTATCCATATCATCTGGTTTTTTCATTGCTTTAAAATTTTCTATTGTTTTTGGCCTCTTGGCATTTGCTTTACTTGATAGGGTTCTTTTAGGATATATAGGATTATTGAAAGACAAATCTCTGATTTGTCAGATCTACAGCTTGGTGGTGTACACTTTAACTAACCAGCAGATGGCATCTGTGAGTCACCTATTCCCCTCAAGTCAGTGCTCCCCAACTTTGTTGTCCTAGTTTGCTAATGCTGCAGAATGCAAAACACCAGAGACGGATAGGCTTTTATAAAACGGGGGTTTATTTCACTACACAGTTACAGTCTTAAGGCCACAAAGTGTCCAAGGTAACACATCAGCAATCGGGTACCTTCACCGGAGGATGGCCAATGGCATCCGGAAAACCTCTGCTAGCTGGGAAGGCATGTGGCTGGCGTCTGCTCCAAAGCTCCGGCCTCAAAATGGCTTTCTCCCAGGACGTTCCTCTCTAGCAAGCTTGCTCCTCTTCAAAACATCACTCCCAGCTGCACTCCATTTCCTCTCTTTGAGTCAGCTCATTTATATAGCTCCACTGATCACGGCCCACCCTGAATGGGCGGGGCCACACCTCCATGGGAACACCTCGTCAGAATCATCTCCCACAGCTGGGTGGGGCACATTCCAAGCAAATCCAACCAGCACCAAAAACGTTTGCCCCACACAAGACCACAAAGATAATGGCATTTGGGGGACACAATACACTCAAACTGGCACATTCCACCCCCTGGACCCCAAAATGACATCATCTTTCCAAATACAAAATACATCCATCCCACAACAACATCACAGAAACTTACATCATCTCAGTAACAATAGTCAAGTACAAAATCCCATCAAAATCAATTTAGGCATGGTCAGTCCTAAGGCACAATTCCCTCTAGCTTTGGATCTGTGGAGTTAGAAGAAGTTATATGCTTCCAACATACAAAGGAGGGACATTCATAGGACAAACATTTCCATTGCCATAAGGAGAAACAGTAAGGAAAACAGGGTTAACAGGAGCAAAACAGTTCCTAAAACCTGTAGGACAAACTCTATTAGAATTCAAAGTCTGAGAGTCATTAACAGAAAGATGTTGCATCCTTGGGGCTTGAGAGAGCAGAAGTCTAAACCTTCCTAAGGGCCTTTGTGGCAGCTGTTTCCTCTCCAAATGCTTAGGGATTGCTGCAACATATCCACACATTGGGGAGACCACCTTCTTGGCCCCACCCTCCTCAAACATCGGGGCAGCTCCCGGATTCCCTTCCATCTCCGGGGCACATGCTCAACCCCTTCAGAACAGTGTGGTGGCAGCCAGGCTCTCCCCAATTCCCTGGGAATGTGCTCCAACCTCTTTGGGACCTGAGGTGGCAAAACTCTTCCAGAGCATCGAGGTGGAATGCCCACCCTCGACCTCTGGGGCAAACTCACCCTTTCCATGCATGTGGGCTCCTCCGCTCTCCCAGCCCGAGACCTCTTGACTCCAGACCTCAACCTCCATGGCTCTGTCTTTGAAGAGATTTTTCCTTTAATTTTTTCCTTGTCTGTCTCCTCCAGTCCAGACCGGCAATGGCTCTGTCTATAAAGATCTTGCAAAAATTCTGTTGGCTTTGCATGAAGCATGCAGGGGTCAAAGCCATCAGACAATAGGACTTTCCACAAATCCTTTCTGGATAATTCCATCTCCAATCTTGGCTTGTACTGAAATGGTGGCTGGGTTCCGTGTTTGGTTACATCCTCATGTTGGGCTGTAGCTTCTGGGATTCCACCCCCTGGAAGCTCGCAATTTTCCAAGCGATGAACTTCTGGTTTCTTTGAACCCAAGAGTTCAGTTCTAAGTTTATCTCTGTCTGCTCGCATTTTACTGTAAGCTGCAAGGAGAAGCCAGGATACATCCTCCACACGTAGTCTGGAGATCTCCTCAGCTAAGTATTCCAGGTTGTTGCTTTCAAATTCCTCCTTCCATCTGACACCAGGACTCAATTTTGCCAAATTCTCTGCCACTTTAAAACAAGGTTCGCCTTTCTTCCAGTTTACAACAACACATTCATCATTTCTGCTCAAGTCCTCATCAGAAGTATCTTTAGACTCCATATTTCCACAAACAGTCTCTTTAAAGCAGTTTTGGCCTTTTCTATCAAGCTCCTCACAATTCTTCCAGAATCTTCCCCTTATCCATTTGAAAAGCCATTCCAACATGTTTGGTATTTGCCAACTCAGCAGCAAAAGCACCCCACTTCTCTGGTACCAAAATCTGTCCTAGTTTGCTAATGCTGTAGAATGCAAAACACCAGAGATGGATAGGCTTTTATAAAACGGGGGTTTATTTCACTACACAGTTACAGTCTTAAGGCCACAAAGTGTCCAAGGTAACACATCAGCAATCGGGCACCCCCACCGGAGGATGGCCAATGGCGTCCGGAAAACCTCTGCTAGCTAGGAAGGCAGCCGGCGTCCGCTCCAAAGCTCCAGCCTCAAAACGGCTTTCTCCCAGGACGTTCCTCTCTAGCAAGCTTGCTCCTCTTCAAAACATCACTCCCAGCTGCACTCAGTTCCTTCTCCTTGAGTCAGCTCATTTATATAGCTCCACTGATCAAGGCCCACCCTGAATGGGTGGGGCCACACCTACATGGGAGCACCTCATCAAAATCATCACCCACAGCTGGGTAGGGCACATTCCAAGCAAATCCAACCAGCACCAAAAACGTTTGCCCCACACAAGATCACAAAGATAATGGCATTTTGGGGACACAATACACTCAAACCGGCACATTTGTCTTTGTGGTGTGTGGGGGTCTGATTCTTGTGGGGTCCAATTGGTGCACCAAGTTTGGGTGTGTTGGTGCTGCCTGCCCTGAATGTGGGACGTGTGTCTGAGCAGTTAGGGAGGGAGGGCAGCTTTAATAATCAAACCTCCCAGGTGTTTCCGGAGACTCAAGGCTGTTGCAAGAGTCTAAACCTTCATTTCAGTCTCGCCACAGATTGTCTCTGCCGCTGACCCACAAGTCCTTGGTATTGGCGTAGGGTCCCTGGGATTTCTGAGTGGGCCCCTCTTCCCAGCCATGCCCTTCTAGGGCCTGTCCTGAGGGAAGGTTGTGCTATGTCACAAGTGCGTGCCATCCCTCCAAAGAAGTTCTGGGCCACAGGGCCATGCAGGGGCGTTCCCAGCCTGCTGTAAGGATGGCTGCATGGGGCGTGTTAATTCCCCCCTTATCGCACAGCTCTGCCTTCCCAGCTCTGGGACAATTAGCTGTGGGTGTGCAAAAGGCTATTGTCCATGCCCGATATTGTGGCGTGTGTGCATGATGCTGGAAACACTTCCTGTCACACTGGGTTTTTTGTTGCAGCTCTGGGCTATGGCTCTGGTGCTGGGCAGGAGCATTCCCAGCCCTCCAGGAAGATGGCTGCAAGGGGCGTGGGGTTTTTTTCCCCTTTTGACCCACCTCTGCCTGCCTCGCTCCGAGACGATTAGCAGCGGGTGCATGAAATGCTATCTTCCATGCCAGATGTTGAAGCGTTCACACAGCCTGTTCCTGCTGCCGTTTGCCATGTGGTTCTCGCTGCCATATCCGCAGCCGCTTTTGGGTTTTCTTAAAAAGAACTAGTCAGCCTGCAAATGCCACCCCACGGTTTCCCCACACCGCAGCGTGGCTGCTGGACATTCAGCCAGCTCACTCTCTTGTTTCAGCACCCAGACTCCCATGCAAGGTCCCTGTGGATTTAGCAGACCTTGTCCGGCTGGTGCATCGCTGGAACTGGTGTTCTGGGTCACTTTCTGGCTTTTATCTAGTATTTTTCAAGGAGGTGTTTTTTTTCCCTGTCTCTCCTAGCCACCATCTTAGGTTTTCCCCACCTGGGTGATTTTCTTTCCTGGTTCCAGCACATCCATCCTGGGTGTCCCCTTGATTGACATGGGTCACGGGACAAATGCAGGATTTGCCTTTCCTGGTTTTTATTTTCAAAAGCGTAAGCTCGGGGGAGGGGAGAGAAGAGAGTAGGTGGCCAAAGCAGGGGGCGATTCCCCCACCCAGGGATGGGGAGGGGGCTCTCGGAGAGACCCCAGGCCACAGGACATCATCCCCCTGGTGACCCGGACCCAAGCCTGTGGGCAGCTCGTGGGTGGGCAGGTGGTGGGAGCCCCCTTCCAACACCACAAGTGCCAACTGCCCCAGTCTGTGGGGACACCCAGGGGCTGGGCATGTTCCGGGGGGCCTGACCTTGGGGCCTGGGGTGGAATGTCCTGCATGTCCCCGTGTTTGTCCCGCTCACATATCCACTGGCCACGGCATGACGGGTGGGGCAGGAACAAGGGAGGGGACTCAGGACTCAGACACCAGGCAGGGGGCTCCTGGCCCAGGTGCAAGTGGGAGCCACACGGCCACCGAGCCCAAGGATGGCAGAGCCACACCCCCCCACCGTCTGTACATCTGTCCCCACTTGCCCACTCATCCCCCTCCCTTCTGTGGCATGGGGCTGGGTGCAGCGGGGGTCCGGGAGGAGCCCCCCCCGGGTCACAGGACCGGCACGTGGCCGTGGACAGGGCCCCTCCCTCTCGGGGCCTGGGTGTGTCTGTTCAGTGGGGTGAGCCCTCGTTGGAGACCGGCCAGCTCCGGGTCCTGCCTGCAGCCGGGGAGCCAGGAGGACGGGCAGATGCGCCCACTGGGAGCAGGTGGGCAGGTGAGGGGGGCAGAGCAGGGGCCTCGGTGCCTGGGGAGCCACCGAGGAGCCGGGACATCCAGAGGCCACAAGGCCAGGCAGCTCCCGAGCGCGGCGAGGGTCAGGGAAAGAGGTGTTCTGGAGAGCGCCATGTGTGCACGTGTGCACGTGTGTGTGTGCAGGTGGAGGGGGCAGAAGAGAGGTGGGGCAGGGGCTTGGGCACGAGTCTCTCCCCGTGGCCCAGGGCCCGGCTGGCACAGCGGGACTCGGGGAAGGGCAGCTACCGGTGATGGTGGTGAGAGCAGCCAACGCTCTTGGACGGCTTCTAGGCACTGTCGTAAGCACCTCACGTGTTTAAATCCTTCAATTCTCATGATTGGCCCTTTTTCCCGAGGAGGAAACTGAGCCACAGGGAAATTAAGTGATTTCTCGAGGACCCTCAGCTGGCCCAGGGCAGAGCCAGGGGATCCTGCCCCCGTGTCGTCATGTCACAGCCACCTGGACGCCACTTCACGCTGACCCTGACCCCGGACCGGGCACTTGGGGGTCGAGCAGTGCCGTGCACCAGAGGTCAGACGAGTCCAGCTCTGACAGCGGGCCCTGCCTGACGGGGTCTCGGCGTCCCCACCAGCAGAGGGACAATGTCAGGAGGCTCTTGGGAGAGTGGACGTGGGACTGTGTGAAAGCCCACGATGCCAGCCTCAGCCCGGCCCCCGGTGAGGCCCTCTGACCCCCGCCCCCCGCCAGCTGGGCAGAAGCCACTCGGGACCACCGGGGGCACCCCCACAGCCTCCCAGTCCTGAGGCCTGAGACTCTTCTGCGGGCATCGGAACCCTGGGCCCCTGGCCGGCTGGCTGACCAAGGTTCTCGTCAGTGGATGCCGGGGAGACCCCACCAGCCCCCAGACCCCCCTTCCCAGCAGCCGCATCCAGCTGGGGCAGCCAGGCCCGGAGCAGAGGCTCTGAGCACAGCCACAGGCCCCGCTTTGCCACACCTGCTGGGCAGCACCGAAGCGGGGAGCCCCCCAAACACACACACCCACACTCAGTTCCAGTCCAACCCAGCGGGAGGCAAAGCTGGCCCCACACGTGCCCAGATGGACCATGTGGTCCGTCCCAGGACTCTGCCCACCAGGGGCTCCTCAGCGTCGGGTTTGTGCTGCCCCCGCGGGAGCAACCCGGGGACGGAGGACTGGCCACCAGCCCCGACCTCGGCGAGGCCACCGTCCCCAGCCCGCACCTCTCTGGCCCCCTGTAAACGCGCTGTGGTAAGGGGCTTCTCTCCAGCCCGCGGCCCATGTGGGGCCTTCCTGTGCCCGCTTCCTCCACCGTGAGCGGGATGAGGGAGGTGCTGGGCTCCTCGGGAGACGTGTTCTCCATCTTGTCCCACGTTCCATGGGCAGGACCCCTCTGGAGGGGCCGTTTTTAGTGGAGGTGCGGCCGGTTTACACTGGGGGCCTTGACCTGGGTACTGGGGCCTTAGGTGGGGAGCCTGGAAGCCACAGAGGCCTCAAGCCGAGGCCATAGCTGGGTGACGGGGATGGAGATGTGAGCAGCATGGGCGCCCACCCTGCCCTGCCCACCCCTGACCCGCACCCTCCTGCCCCCCCCGGCTCCCCTTATCCCTGGAGTGCACACGATGTGTCTGCAGACAGCTGTCCCGTATGGGTCCCCCTCGGCCACGTGTCAGGTCCAGCTCCCTGCTGCCCTCTTCCCCAGTGACCACTGACGTGCAGGTGCAGGGCTGCCCGGGGTGGGGGTGCTGGGGTGGGGGCTGCTCCTGGAAACCGCCCACTGTCCCCCTGCTCCGGGGAGAGAAGAGCTGTCCGTACCCCCACACCCCCTGCTCTCCCTGACATGTGCCGTGCCTCCAAGGCCCTGTGCCATCTTGGGCGAAGCACCTAGGCTCTGGTTCTGGAAATTTCCAGGTCATCTTGAGTATGTCAGTCTACCTGGATGAGCCCCAGTGTCCTCGCCTGTAAACTGGGTGGAGAAACGGTCCTCTGCTCTGTGCCATGATGATGGCCATCACTTACTAACCTCTTCATAGACGTCGGTGTCCTGCCCTCCCGGCCCGCCGGGGTTTCACGTGTGTTTTCCTTTCTGGAAGAGGGGGTTCACTCCAGAACAGCGCACCAGAGAAAGCACTGACACCCGGGAGGGGTGTCCAGGTCCTGGAAGCAAATCCGAGGTGTTCTCGGGCTCCCCTCACAACCAGCGACTCGGGAGGGGCGATCAGTGCCATCCGGGCCACCCCCGGGAATCCACCGTCCACCCTCCCGGGTCCTCCCGCCACCCGGCGAGCCCTGAGCATCCCACCCACGCGGGGACCGTGGCCTTGAAGGCGCAGCCGGGCAAAGGCAAGCTGGGGCCGCTGGGCACCGAGCCCGCCGCCCTCCCCGTCGCGCCTGCGCCCAGCTTCGCAGAGCCGAGCCCATGCTGCGCGCTCCCAAGGCTGCACCTGCTCGGTTTCCCTCCCCTGTGTGGGGTCTCTGGGGACCCCCGCCTGTCCAGCCCCCACTCCCACCCCAGGACCAGGACGCTCCCACGGAGGGACGCAGCTTCCGTTTCCTTCAGAGCCGCCGAGCACATTTTGTACTCGTGCCCCGTCTTCCAGGTGGCTTTCCCCGGAGACCTGACGCCTCAGCGGTCATTCCACCAGCGCACACAGGCCGGGCGCGGGGCAGCGGCCCCAGGAGCGTCCCCTCCGTGCGGGACCCAGGCAACCACCCGGGACGGCCGGACCCTCCCGCCGGGCGCCGTCCCAGCCCGCAGCAAACACGCCGCGGGGGGCTTCGCGGGCCGCCTCCCGTCGAGGCTTTGGTGGTCCCGACGAGGGCCGCGAGCCCCCTTACGCCCCTCCCAGGGGACTGTCGCAGGGCAGACCTCACCTGGGGGCGCCGCTGGGGACCCCCCACCTCTGAGCCTCAGGCAGGAGCCCCAGCCTCACGTCAGGGGGTCCGCCTGGGTGGGTTTCCGCCTCCTCCCCGCTGTGGTGGGAACCCCACTCCCCGCCTCCTCCGAGGGCCGGGCCTAAAGGAAGGGGGCGGCCCAAAGCCACAGGCTCTGCCTTGGCGAGACCCGGAGGGAATGAGAGTGTCCAAGGCAGCAGTTCAGGGGATCAGGGTTACTGCGGGGTGCAGACTGGGGGTGACTGTTCACAGGAGGGCTTGGGCTTCCCACACAACTGTGAGCAAAACGAGTAAACAGGCTCAGCGCTCAGGGCTGGGGCGGTGTCCCGGGCACATGGAGGCCCTGCAGCTCCTCTGGGGGGCCCGGGGGCCTCCCTGTCTGCCCTCCTGCCCCGCCTTTCCTGGGCCCCCGACGAGGAGCTAGTGCGGCCGAGTAAGGATCCAGGGCCCGGAGCTCAGTCACCCCGGGCGCGCGTCCCCCTTCCTTCCACTGACTCCCCCCTTCTCCACCCCAGGGCTGCCCCCCAGGTCCACGGAGGCTGTTGCCGGCCCAGGACAGGTGCTCAAGCCCCCTGCAGCCCCCCTGCAGCCCCCGCCCACTCACGGGGGTCCGAGCCCTCCTGGCGGGGGAGGCGCAGGGCCCACCACCCCGGAGGAAACGGCCAGGTCCGCGCGGGCAGCTGCAGTCTGCGACTTGGTCCGAAGCCGCTGGCTGTGGAGGTTGTGGGGCTCACCCCTTGCAGGGAGCTCTGCCAGGCTCAGACTTGAAGAGGAAAGCGGGGTGCAGGGGGCAGCCTAAGCTGGGCAGGGGCCTGTGGGCCGGCAGCAGCGCCAGTGGGGCTGGAGTAGCCCCGTGCATGAGAGGCCTGGATGAGGGGGCTTGGGGGACTCGCATGTGTGGACGCTCTGTACCCCCAGCCCCAGGCCTTGCCCACTCACCCTGGGACTTGGGGCACCCAGAAGGGGAAGGCACAGGCTGGGGTGGCCAGCACCCTGAGGTCCCAGGAGCAGGGTCATGCCGGGGGGTGGGCCTGTGGGAGGGGATTTGGGGTCCTCCTGAACAGGCCCCCCAGCTCAGTCCTCTGCAGGGTGGCAGCTGCCCCCACAAGGGCTGCCCAGCTTGGTTCAGGGCTCCCCACCACCTGCTCTGCACCCCTTTATGGCCCTGTCTGTGCCTTGAGCAGGAAACCCCAGCTCCCTCCCACCTGTCCCCGCTGTCCCTGCCCCTCTCTGCCTAGCTCTGAAGATGGTGGAACCTTCCCGTGGATGCAGGCTCTGTCTGCCCTCTGTCTGGGGCGCCCCTCCACGCCCCTCCAGGTAAAATGCCGTCAGGAACTTCTCTTGCAGATGCCTTGTGGGGCTGTCCCCAGCCCCCTCCCCCTGCTCTGGGCAGCAGTGCACCCCAGCTCCCCCGGGACCTGCCCGCACAGCCCAGGGAGAAGAGCAAGGCCAGGCCCCCGCCAGCCAGGCCTCTCTCCAGCCCAGGTATGGGGTCAGGGGCCCTGGCCCGGCCATGGCCACCAAGGCCCAGGGAGACCTTTGCTGGAACAGAGACGCTCTGTCCTCCCCATAACCTGAAGGCAAGGGGGTGCGAGTCCTGTCAACCAGGAGCAGAGGGGATGGAGCTGATGCAGCAAGGCCGGAACGAGGGATGAAGAGAGAAAGCAGGGCCTGGGAGCATCCTCCCTTGAGCTCGAATAAAGCTGCACATTGAGCCACCCCACCAGGCTCTGGGCTTTTCATCATATTAGTCACTAAAGATTGGTTCTCGCCTTCCTTAGGCTGGTTGGAGCTGGGTTGTCTGGGACTTTAAGCTGAAAAATTCTCAACTGCCACGGCCCCTAATGTCAGGCTCCGCGTTGGGTGGTGACCTGCCGTCCAGACCCCGGGGGCCCTGGAACAAGGGGGCAGCAGCCAAGACACCCCGGGCTGCACCCCCCACTGGATAGTGAGCGCCCTGCAAGCAGGAGCCATGGCGGCCACCCTGGGGTCCCCAAGATGAGCAGTGCAGCCGGTGCAGCCAAGGGGACGGAGCGGTGGGCAAATCCTGCTGAAAGGGGGTTACAAGTTGGGGGCCACTGCAGTGGGCACAGACACCGGGTCTGGGCAGGTTTCCCAAGTGGGGCTGGGTGACGAGGCCCTGAGCAGCCGGACGAGGGTCAGCTCGATGGCCACACTCAGGCTCAAAGTCCTTGGAGGCACCACCCCGGTGGCCTGCACTGCAGGTGTTCTCCATGCCCCCCACCCCCAGCCCCTTCCCAGCTCCTCCTCCAGCCACTTTCCTGTCCCGACTCCAGGAGCAGAGCAGAGGAAGCCAGGCAGATTGTTTTCCCAGTTTTGGAAAAATCTCCAAATACAGTCATACATCCAGAAACTACAAAAAAGGCCCCAAAGTGCAGGCCATCACTCAGTCCCCAACTGCCAAGTGCCAGCCGACTGGGACTGGGAAATCTCCAAGTCCTCCGCTTGGCCAACCCGCTTTCCCTGCCCGAGCTGGCATGCTGCCCTGGGCAGAGCAAATGGGGACCACAATGCAGGACTCCATCTCAGGCTGGTCCTGCACCCCAGCCCCGCCCCTGTGCATGTGGAACAAGCCGAGGGCCCTGGGGTGGGGACACTGCCGCTCGAGCCCCAACCATGCCCCCAGCCATAGCTGCACCATTCATTCATTCATTCATTCAAGCAAGACCCTCGTGTGCCCAACATGCCAGGGGCTGAGGATAAAATAGCGGAACATTTGCAAACCCTTCTGGAGTATAATTTCTTGGAGATGAGACATTAATAAAGTAAATCACGCAGAACAACGTAAATGTATAACCAGTGTCACTGCCACAGTGGAAAAATGAGTGGTTCTGTGGGGACCCTTGGATGGGGGTGGGGGACCTGGGGGCCGCATTTGAGCAGAACCCAAAGCAGGAGGTGGAGCGAGCTGCAGAAAGGGGTGCCGGAGCCCGGAGCCTGGGCCCACGTGCCGTGAAAGGGGAGAGGTCAGTGGGGGTGCTGTGGCAGGGAGCCCCTGGTAAGTGTTAGGTCACATCGGTGTTTGCAAACCCCTGGACTGGAGGGGCTGGGGTGGATGCAGGGAAGCCGGGGGGACGCTGATCTGGTCGGCTGCAGCTGACGATCACCTGTTATTGATCCTCTCGTGGCCTTGGGGGCTGACTGGGTGGGTGGTTCCTTCTCCAGGTCTCACATGGCCGTGGTGACACTGTGGCCAGGGCGGGGGTCATCGTGATGGCCCCCTCGCCCACACGTCTGGTGCCTGGGCTCCCCCCTGTCCTGGAGGTCTCTCCAGCCTGCCAGATGTGCCCGTTGGCTATTGGTTGCCTCTCGGCTCCTCATCTGTCCTTTTTGCCTGTTCTGTGAAAATGGACCTGGGCCCTCTAAACACTTCCCCTTTGCCAGTTGGCACGAGGTTAAGCTTGTCGGAACGTGCTGGAGAGAAACTGCAGGAGGAAAGGCTTTCGACTCCTGTCCCAGCGTGCTCTCCAGGGGCTCCCGCAGTCCCCCAGCCTCTCCAGCGCCCACTCCCGCCATGCCCGGCCACCAGCAGCACACAGTGGGCTGCAGCTCCTCTGCTGCGAATCTGATAACGTGGATGCCAACTTCTTGCCATGCTGCTCTCATACACCACTTAATAAACGGGGCTCCGCTGCTGAGGAAGATGGGCCAAAGGGACAAAGGGAGCAACAAGTGGCTTCTGTTGCACAAGCCGGAGGAGAGGGTGTTTGAAGCAGGAGGAAATGACCAGCGAGGCTGCTGGGGATGGCACCATGTTCCAGGGAAAAGGCACGTTCAAGTCCGGACCCCGCAAACAGGATCTCCGAACAGGCCCTTGGTCAAGGGGAGGCCGAGTAGGAGGAGGGTGGCCTCGTCCTTTATGTCTGGAGTCCCTGTAAGGTGAGGACCAAGCAGGAGGCACAGAAGCAGAGGAGGAGACCCCAAGGGCAGGGCCTGAGCCGCCGCCCCGACCGCGGGGGAGACCGTCGAGGCTGGACGTCTCGCCTCCAAACCGTGGGAGGATAAATGCCCACTTCAAGCCGCCCCTTCCGAATCCGGCAGAGCAGCCCTGGAAAACCGAGCTGCAGGCCAGCGTTGCCCTCCAGCCCGGGCACCAGGTGCTTCGGCGAGATTGTACCAGGGGAAGGGGGTGCAAAGCCAAAGGGGGGACGGCCGAGGACTGGCGGGGGTCGGGGAATGGAAGCTCGGGGGGCTGGCTCCCAGGGGGGCTTTGCAAGGCCGGAGTGCCTGGAGGGGGGAGAAGGGCACGGGGCGTTGCGCTGTTCCCACGGAGCGGTCCGAGCCTGTCTTCCCAGAGAGGGGCTGCAGCTCAGAGGGGCCAGGGACACCCCCGGGGCCGAGAAGGGGCAGGGTCCAAGAGGGCAGGCGCTGGGCATGGTGGGAAGGTGGGGGTGTTTGGGAGTAGGACATTGACCCCAAGGGAAGCCTGGAGGTGAGTCGCCAGCTGGGGGGGGGGTGTGAGGCGTGGGGGAGGGACCCTGGCATCCTGGCAGACGCTGGTGGGGATGGGGTCCTTGCTGCTGAGAGCACTGCGTCTGCATTGTCACCTCAGGGATCCAACTGACCAAAAAACAGGAAAAAGAGGAAGGAAGGAAGAAGGAAGGAGGGAAGGAAGGAAGGAAGGAAGAAGGAAGGAGGGAGGGAGGGAGGGAGGGAGGGAAGGAGGGAAGGAGGGAGGGAGGCCTAGGGGAGGAAGGGAGGGAGAGAGGGAGGAGGAGGGAAGGAGGGAGGGAGGGAGGAGGAGGGAAGCGGGAGGGAGGGAGGAGGGAGGGAGGGAGGGAAGGAGGGAGGGCAGGGAGGAGGAAGGAGGGAAGGAGGGAGGGAGGGAGGGAGGGAAGGAGGGAGGAGGGAGGGAGGGAGGGAGGGAGGAAGGAGGGAGGGAAGGAGGGAGGGAGGGAGGGAGGGAGGGAGGGACGGAAGGACGGAGGGAAGGAGGGAGGGAGGGAGGGAGGGAGGGAAGGCAGGAGGGAAGGAAGGAGAGAGGGAGGGAGGGAGGGAGAGAGGGAGGGAAGGAGAGGAGGGAGGGAGGGAAGGAGGGAGGGAGGAGGGAGGGAGGGAGGGAGGGAGGCGAGAGGAGGGAAGGGAGGAGGGAGGGAAACCCAACCAGCCGCACGGGCTCCTGTGTCCTGCTGGGCGCCGGGGGCGGGGGGTCAGCAGCTGTCGCCGAGGGGACCCGCACTGCATCCCCCAGACCCTCCCCACCAAGGAGCACACACGTGCGAAAGACCAAAAAATCCACCCGAGACGGTGCCGTGGCTGTTAGGTCCGGGTGGGTCCACCCCAGCTCCTCAGGGAACCCCCAGGCGGACCTCCACTTCCACCCCCACTTGTGGAGGCTGAGGTTTCCTCCGTCTGTGTTAGTAACCTCGTCTGCCAACTCTAACACCCACTATCTCCGTGTTGTATTAAATTGATTTTTACTCTCTTCATGAATCACCTTATCCTGCTCTTTTGCGCGCTGGCCAGCTTTGCTTGGAGACCAGATGTTGGGAATTTTTCCTTGCTGGGTGCTAGACCTTATTTCTATAAATATTCTTGAGTTAGTTGTGTGATGCAGTTGTGTCCCTCGGAGACAGTTTGATCATTTTGGGTCCTGCCTTTGTGATTTGCTAGGCAGGACAGGACCACTGTTCATCGCGGGACTGACTATTGTCACAGATGACATCTCTGCTGAGAAACTGACAGCGAGGGCTCTGCCTCCTTCTCTCCGTGCTGCTCTCGCGGAACAGCTGAGACTTTCTGTTCTGATCGTGAACAACCAGTTATTCCTTCTGATACAGAAGCATATTTTAACAGAACGTTTACCTAAAAACATTCAAGTACAATTTCCAAATGGTAAAAAGTGGAAGGGCCTCACTATAATAACTGGGACGGATGTTTTATACCCATCAAGTCCCATATTAGAAAATTATATTGAAGGAGAAGCTAAACAGTTAAAAGAACTGTGAATATTTTCAAGAAAGCAGAAATGCCCTCTCAACCTTCTTAGATATAGATAACATGTAATCACCCGGTCCCCTGTGAAAAGATGGGCAGCAGCTATTTTTTTATTTTAATTCAGTTTTATTGAGATATATTCACATACCATACAGTCATCCATGGTGTACAATCAACTGTTCACAGTACCTTCATATAGTTGGGCATTCATCACTCCAATCTATTTTTGAACATTTTCCTTACACCAGAAAGAAAAAGAATAAAAAATAAAAGTAAAAAAGAACACCCAAATCATTCCCCCCATCCCACCTTATTTTTCATTTAGTTTTTGTCCCCATTTTTCTGCTCATCCATCCATACATTGGCGCGTGATCTACAAGGTTTTCATAATCACACCGTCACCCCTTGCAAGCTACATTGTTATACAATCTTCTTCAAGAGTCAAGGCTACTGGGTTGGCATTTGATAGTTTCAAGTATTTACTTCTAGCTATTCCAATACATTAAAACCTAAGAAGGGTTATCTATACAGTGCGTACAAATGTCCACCAGAGTGACCGCTTGACTCCATTCGAAATCTCTCAGCCAGTGTGCAGCTTTTATTTTAATCATAAATAAGTCATAAACGTAGCAAGGTTGAATAATAGTCCTAATCAAATGTATGTTTATCAATATGATGTAATGACTAAACTAATCATAGAATAAAATAAGAAAACTATATGAAAAAGTTATAGACAAGTAATAGCAATCTCTTTTCTCATTTTTAGACTTTATATAAGTAAAAAGTATGTTGTATTGTCCTTACAGAAGTCAAGGCTTAATTAGTAGAAATATTTTGGGTAGAGTTTTACAGGCATTCAAGGCTAAATCTCTGATAACGTGGACACCCTCCTTTGATCTTGAACCAATTGTGGATGAAGACACTCTGCTTCATAAGTCACTTGTGTTCATCATGCATCATTTAATGTAAAAATAAAACATGATTTGACTGAATGTAAATCAGAAGTGCTACAAATTCTTGTAACCGAGACAAGGCGGGGAGGGGGCTCTCTGATCTCATGTCCAGCTGTGTCTGGAGGAACAGGGGCTCCCAGGCTTGGTAATGTAAAATCAATTAATTTTTAAATTGTAAACTTGTTCCTCTTATCTTAAGTGTTCCATTAGTAAAAATGTGTTGATGTTGAATTCTTGTCTTGAGTGCTCTTTACTTTTAAGCTATTGTCTGTCCCTAGACTCTTAATTGAATGGGAGGTTGCTTGAAGACCAAACCCACTAAATCTCGACCTGATTAGGCTGAGGCCTTTTCTAACGGAGATCAGAGGTTTGAGGTGTGAAGAGACGAACCCCTGACACTATCCCACCAGGAGGCAAGGCCTGCACGAGCTCTCTGCCCCATGCCTGCTCCTGGGTCCGTGTGGTGGTTCTCTCCCTGCTCTGGGCAGCTGTCACATGGGCATTTACCACCTAGCACTTTGCCAAACACCCATGGCAGAGCCTCTGCAGGTCTCTGTGCTCTCTCTCTGCCCAGCTTGCTTCTCTCTGGCACTGTGTTCTGTGAACTCAGCGTCCTTAGTCTCTCTAGAATCTGAGGTCTGTCTGGAGCTGGTTGGCTCCACCCCAGCTTCCCTCCCTCTTCCACAGCCTGCGGACAGTCCGAAGCATCAAGCGTTTGTTTTCTGTCTCTCTGGGATCACTGTTCTTCATTGTCTGATGTCAAGTTTCTTGAAAGCCATAGTTTTGTATATCTTGTCTGAGCTTTTTTTATTGCTTCCTGCAGGAGGGTAATCTGGTGCTTATTAATCCATCTTGTCCAGAAACAAAACTCCTCCTCCTCTGGCACTTCGTGGACACAGCCCTGACCTCTGTCTAACTTACGAGTCCCCTGTCTCCCTGGTTCCCCTCAGCCTCTCTGGCCACCCTCCCGTGCTGCCGGCCCTGACATGGTGGGTCCCCAGGCTGGGATGTGCCAGGCTCTTCTATGGACGTTACCGCTCCATGATCACTCCCACCCTGCAGGTCCCATCTGCACCTCTGCTGACCTCCACCTTCCAGCTCCAGATCCTTGTCTCCAGCTGCCACCTGCAGCACCCTCTGCATGTCCCACAGCTGCGTTAAATGCAACCCAGCCAAAACGTACAGCACCAGCCTCCCCCAGACCCGCTCCCCGCCTGGGAAATGCCCCCATGAAAGGCACTGCATCCCTCAGGTCAGAGAACAGGGGTCAGGGTCACCCCTCCACTCCCTTACCCCATGCCCTGACCTCATGGGGGACTGTCAGCTCCACTCCTGAACGCCCCTGGACTCTGCCCACCTCTCACTGTCTCCACCGAGGCCCCCACTCCCTTCCCTGGAGGGGAGGCCCGAGGAAAACGTCTCCAAGGCGAGGTGATCACAGCCCACCCCGAGGACCTTCCAGGACCTTCTGTGCCCCTGGATAAGGCTCCAACTCTCTGGCTCCTGCTTGGCTCCTGGACTTCCTGCCCCAGGCACCTCACTTTGCACCCTCGTCCCTTGGGACCCCTGGCGCCAGCGGCCCGGGGAGCCGGCAGGAGCGGCCTTCTGGGTCCAGCACCGCTCCCGGGTCCTGTCCTCGGGCTGGGGCTGCGCCTCCGTCCCACACCCCCCAGCCGCTCTGCCCCTGCGGACTCGGCGCTCGGGCCCCGCGGCTGGGACGTCGCGGCAGGAGCCACGGCCGCGGCGGACACGCAGGGCCTGACAGCTCCCCCCGAGCGGTCGGTGGGATGCCACCCGTGCCTCCTCGCGCCCACGCGCGA